>NC_045731.1:22103260-22148533 GCF_009834535.1 Camelus ferus
GAGCTAGTACCTCCCCATATATATGTAGGGAGTGCTGTTGGCAACTGAAAAGAAACTTTGTGTTCCCAACAAGCTAGGAGAAGGTCGGCTTTCACACACACTTATCTCTCAGAAATGATCATGTGGAGAGACGTCATTCATCTAGCTCATGGGAACGGGTTGCAGGAGAATCTTTTACTATGGTTTCTGTCTCTTTCCTAGTGCTGGTTTGAAATTCCTGCAGTTTTCACTCTAAAAGCTTGTTGGAGCTACTACCTCCTCATATATATTTATGGAGTGTGGTTTGCAACTGAAAAGAATCTTTGTGTTCCCAGCAAGCTAGGTGAAGTATGGCTTTCACACACAATTATCTCTCAGAACTGAGCATGTGGAGAGACGTTCGTTCATCTAGCACAAATGGAAAGGTTAGCAGAAGAAACTTTTATTGTGGTTTCTCAGTCTGTTTCCTAGTACCGGTTTGAAGTTCCTGCAGTTTTAACTGTAAAACCGTGTTGGAACTTGTACCTCCTCATATATATGTATGGAGTGTAGTTTGCAACTGAAGAAACTTTGTGTTCCCAACAAGCTAGGTGAAGGACGGTTTCACACAGACTTATCTCTCAGAACTTTGCATGTGGATAGACGTTCGTTCATCTAGCACAAAGGGAACGGGTTGCAGGACAATATTTTACTCTGGTTTCTTAGTCTGTTTCCTAGTGCCGGTTTGAAGTTCCTGAAGTTTTCACTGTAAAACCGAGTTGGAGCTACTACCTCCCCATATATATGTATGGAGTGTAGTTTGAAACTGAATAGAATCTTTGTTTTCCCAACAAGCTAGGTGAAGGACGGCTTTCACACACTTATTTCTCAGAATTGTGCATGTGGAGAGACTTTCGTTCATCTAGCACAAAGGGAACTGGTTGCAGGAGACATTTTTACTCTGGTTTCTCAGTCTGTTTCGTAGTGCCGGATTTAATTTCCTGCAGTTTTCACTGTAAAACCGATTTGGAGCTAGTACCTCCCCATATATATATGTATGGAGTGGAGTTTGCAACTGAAAAGAAACTTTGTGTTCCCAACAAGCTAGGTGAAAGATGGCTTTCACACACACTTACCTCTCAGAACTGAGCATGTGGAGAGACGTTCGTTCATCTAGCACCAAGGGAACGGGATGCAAGGGAAACATTTACTCTGGTTTCTCATTCTGCTTCCTAGTGCCGGTTTGAAGTCACTGCAGTTTTCACTGTAAAACCGACTTGGAGATAATCCTTCCCATATATATGTATTTAGTGTAGTTTGCAACTGACAAGTAACTTTGTGTTCCCAACAAGCTATGTGAAGGACGGCTTTCACACACAATTATCACTCAGAACTGAGCAAGTTGAGAGACGTTTGTTCATCTAGCACAAAGGGAAATGGTTGCAGTAGAAACTTTTTCTCTGGTTTCTCAGTCTGTTTCCATGTGCCGGTTTGAAGTTCCTGCAATTTTCAGGGTATAACCGAGTCGCAGCTATTACATAACCATATAAATATATGGAGTGTAGTTTGCAACTGGAAAGAAACTTTGTGTTCCCAACAAGGTAGTTGAAGGACGGCTTTCACACACACTTATCTCTCAGAATTGAGCAGGTTGAGAGACGTTTGTTCATCTAGCACAAAAGGAACGGTTTGAATGAGAAAATTTTCCTCTGGTTACTCTGTCTGATTCCTAGTGCCGGTTTGAAGTTCCTGCAGTTTAAAATCTAAAACATAGTTGGAGCTAGTACCAACCCATATATATGTATGGAGTGCAGTTTGCAACTGAAAAGAAACTTTGTGTTCCCAACAAGCTAGGATAAGGACGGCTTTCACACACACTTATCTCTCAGAACTTAGCATGTGGAGAAACATTCATTCATCTAGCACAAAGGGAATAAGTTGCAGGAGAAATTTTACTCTGGTTTCTCAATGTGTTTCATAGTGCCAGTTTGATGTTCCTGCAGTTTTCACTCTCAAACCGAGTTGGAGCTAAAACCTCCCCATATATATGTATGGACTGCAGTTTGCAAATGAAAAGATGCTTTGTGTTCCGAAAAATCTACGTGAAGGACGGCTTTCACACACACTTGTCACTGAGAGCTGAGCATGTGGAGAGACTATCTTTCATCTAGCACAAAGTGAACGGGTTGCAGGAGAAACTTTTACTCTGGTTTCTCAGTCTGTTTCCTAGTGACGGGTTGAAGTTCCTGCAGTTTTCACTGTGAAAATATGTTGGAGCTACTACCTACGCATATATAATTATGGAGTGTAGTTTGCACCTGAAAAGATACTTTGTTTTCCCAACAAGCTAGGTGAAGGACGGTTTCACTCACAATTATCTCTCAGAACCGACGATGTGGAGAGACGTTCGTTCATATAGCACAAAGGAACGGGTTGCCATAGAATCATTTACTCTGGTATCGGTCTCTTTCCTATTGCCGGTTTGAAGTTCCTGCAAGTTTCACTGTAAAACAGAGTTGGAGCCAGTAATTCAACATATATATGAATGGAGATTAGTTTGCTGGTGAAAAGGAACTTTGTGTTCCCAACAAGCTAGGTGAAGGACGGGTTTCAAACACAATTATCTATCCGAAGTTAGCATGTGGATAGACGTTCTTTCATCTAGCACAAATGGAACGGTTTGCAGTAGAAACTTTTACTCTGGTTTCTCAGTGTGTTTCCTAGTGCCGGTTTGAAGTTCCTGCAATTTTCAGTGTATAACCGAGTCGGTGCTATTACCTACCATTTATAATTATGGAGTGTCGTTGGCAAGTGAAAAGAAATTTTGTGTTCCTAACAAGCTAGTTGAAGGAAGGGTTTCAAACACACTTATTTCTCAGAAGAGTGAATGTGGAGAGACGTTCGTTGATCTAGCACAAAGGGAACGGGTTGCAGTAGAAACGTTTTCTCTGTTTTCTCAGTCTGTTTCCATGTACCGGTTTGAATTTCCTGCCGTTTTCAGTGTATAACCGAGTCGCAGCTATTACATAACCATATATATATATGGAGTGTAGTTTGCAATAGGAAAGGAACTTTGTGTTCCCAACAAGGTAGTTGAAGGACGGCTTTCACACACACTTATCTCTCAGAATTGAGCAGGTTGAGAGACGTTCGTTCATCTAGCACAAAAAGAATGGTTTGCCGTAGAAACTTTTACTCTGAATTCTCAGTCTGTTTGCTAGTGCCGGGTTGAATTTACTGCAGTTTTCACTGTTAAACCGAGTTGGAGCTAGTACCTACCCATATATATGTATGGAGTACAGTTTGCTACTGGAAAGAAACTTTGTGTTCCCAACAAGCTAAGTGAAGGACCGCTTTCACACACACTTATCACTCAGAACTGAGCAAGTTGAGAGATATTTTTCATCTAGCACAAAGGGAAATGGTTGCAGTAGAAACTTTTTCTCTGGTTTCTTAGTCTGTTTCCATGTGCCGGTTTGAAGTTCCTGCTGTTTTCAGTGTATAACCAGGTCGCAGCTATTACATAACCATATATATTTATGGATTGTAATTTGTAACTGGAAAGAAAGTTTGTGTTCCCAACAAGCTAGGTGTAGGACGGCTTTCACACACACTTAACTCTCAGAATAGAGCATGTGGAGAGACGTTCATTCATCTAGCAGAAAAGGAACGTGTTGCATGAATAATTTTTACTCTGGTTTCTCAGTCTGTTTCCTAGTGACTGGTTGAAGTTCTTTGAATTTTCACTGTAAAACCGAGTTGTAGATAACATCTACCCATATATATGTATGGAATGTAGTTGGCTACTGAAAAGAAACTTTGTGTTCCCAACAAGGTTGTTGAAGGACGGCTTTGACACACACTTATCTCTCAGAATTGAGCAGGTTGAGAGACTTTCGTTCATCTAGCACAAAGGGAAAGGTTTGAATGAGAAAATTTTCCTCTGGTTCCTCTGTCTGATTCCTAGTGCCGGTTTGAAGTTCCTGCAGTTTACAATCTAAAACTGAGTTGGAGGTACTTCCAACCCATATATATGTATGGAGTGCAGTTTGCAACTGAATAGAAACTTGGTGTTCCCAACAAGCTAGGAGAAGGACGGTTTCACACACAATTATCTCTCAGAACCGACGATGTGGAGAGACGTTCGTTCATATAGAACAAATTGAACGGGTTGCCTTAGATTCATTTACTCTGGTATCTGTCTCTTTCCTATTGCCGCTTTGAAGTTCCTGCAGTTTTCACTATAAAACCGAGTTGGAACCAGTAATTCCCCATATATATGAAGGGAGATTTGTTTGCAACTTAAAAGAAACTTTGTGTTCCCAACAAGGTATTTGAAGGGCGGCTTTCACACACATTATCACTAAGAACTGAGCATGAGGAGAGACGTTCGTTTATCTAGCACAATGTGAATGATTTGCAGTAGAAACTTTTATTCTGGTTTCTCAGTCTGTTTCCTAGTGCCGGGTTGAAGTTACTGCAGTTTTCACTGTTAAACCGAGTTGGAGCTAGTAACTACCCATATATATGTATGGAGTATAGTTTGCAACTGGAAAGAAACTTTGTGTTCCCAACAAGCTAGGTGAAGGAAGGGTTTCACACACACTTATCTCTCAGAACAGAGAATGTGGAGAGACGTTTGTTGATCTATCACAAAGGGAACGGGTTGCAGGAGAAACATTTATTCTGGTTTTCCAGTCCGTTTCCAAGTGCCGGGTTGAAGTTCCTGCAGTTTTAATTTAAAACCGAGTTGTAGATAATACCTCCCCATATATATGTTTGGAGTGTAGTTTGCAACTGGAAAGAAACTTTGTGTTCCCAACAAGCTAGGTGAAGGACGGCTTTCACACATATTATCACTAAGAACTGAGCATGAGGTGAGACGTTCGTTCATCTTGCACAAAGGGAATGGTTTGCAGTAGAAACTTTTATTCTGGTTTCTCAGTCTGTTTCCTAGTGCCGGATTGAAGTTACTGCACTTTTCACTGTTAAACCGAGTTGGAGGTAGTACCTACCCATATAAATGTATGGAGTATAGTTTGCAACTGGAAAGAAACTATGTGTTCCCAAAAAGACAGGTGAAGGAAGGGTTTCACACACACTTATCACTCAGAACTTAGCAAGTTGAGAGACGTTTGTTCATCTAGCACAAACGGAAATCGTTGCAATAGTAATTTTTCTCTGGTTTCTCAGTCTGTTTCCATGTGCCGGTTTGAAGTTCCTGCCGTTTTCAGTGTATAACCGAGTCACAGCTATTACATAACCATATATATTTATGGAGTGTAGTTTGCAACTGGAAAGAAACTTTGTGTTCCCAACAAGCTAGGTGAAGGACGGCTTTCACACACACTTATCTCTCAGAATTGAGCAGGTTGAGAGACGTTCGTTCATCTACCACAAAGGGAAAGGTTTGAATGAGAAAATTTTTCTCTGTTTACTCTGTCTGATTCCTAGTGCCGGTTTGAATTTCCTGCAGTTTACAATCTAAAACATAGTTTTAGCTAGTACCAACCCATATATATGTATGGAGTGCAGTTTGCAACTGAAAAGAAACTTTGTGTTCCCAACAAGCTAGGAGAAGGAAGGCTTTCACACACACTTATCACTCAGAACTGAGCATGTGGAGAGACGTCGTTCATCTAGCACAAAGGGAACGGGTTGCAGGAGAAACTTTTTCTCTGGTTTCTCAGTCTGTTTCCTAGTGCCGTTTTGAAGTTCCTGCAGTTTTCTCTCTAAAACTGAGTTGGAGCTTTTACCACCCCATATTCATGTATGGATTGTAGTTTGCAATTGAAAAGAAACTTGGCCTTCCCAGCAAGCTATGTGAAGCACAGTTCTCACACTCCATTATCTCTCAGAACTGAGCTTGTTAAGAGAATTTCATTCATGTAGTACATATTGAATATGTTGTAGGAGAAACTTTTACTCAGGTTTCTCATTGAGTTTCCTACTGCCGGTTTGAAATCCCTGCAGTTTTCACTGTAAAACCGAGTTGGATATAATACTTCTCATAAATATGTACTCAGATATTTTGGAACTGAAAAGAATCTTTGTGTTCCCATCAAGCTAGGTGAATGAAGGCTTTCACAAACACTTATCTCTCAGAACTGATCATGAGGATAGACGTTCTTTCAACTGGCACAAATTGATCGGTTTGCAGGGGAAACAGTCTGGTTTCTAAGTCTGTTTCCTAGTGTTGTTTTGAAGTTCCTTCAGTTTTCACTGTAAAAGAGTTTGAGCTAGTACCTCCCCATATATATGTAGGAAGTGCTGTTGGCAACTGAAAAGAATCTTTGTGTTCCCAACAAGCTAGGTGAAGGACGGTTTCACACAAACTTATCTCTCAGAACTGAGTTGTGGATAGACTTTCGTTCATCTAGCCAAAATGGTACTGGTTGCTGGAGAAACTTTTACTCTGGTTTCTCAGTCTGTTTCCTAGTGCCTTTTTGAAGTTACTGCAGTTTTCACAGTAAAACAGCGTTGGAGCCAGTACCTCCCCATATATATGTATTGAATGTATTTTTCAAATGAAAAGAATATGTGTGTTCCCAAAAAGCTAGGTGAAGGACGGGTTTCACACACATTTTTCTCTCAGAACCGAGCATGTGGAGAGACGTTCGTTCATCTAGCATAAAGAAAAGGGTTGCAGGAGAAACTTTTACTGTGGTTTCTCTGTCTGTTTAGTAGTGCCTGTTTGAAGTTCCTGCCGTTTTCACTGTAAAACCGAGTTGGAGATAGTACCTACGCATATATATGTATGGAGTGTACTTTGTATGTGAAAAGAAACTTTGTGTTCCCAACAAGCTAGGTGAAGGACGGCTTTCACACACAGTTATCTCTCAGAACTGAGCATGTGGAGAGACGTTTGTTCATCTAGCACAAAAGGAACTTGTTGAAGTTGAAACATTTACTCTGGTTTCTCAGTCTGTTTCCTAGTTCCGGGTTGAAGTTCCTGAAGTTTTCACTGTAAAACCGTGTTGGAGCTTGTTCCACCCCATATATATGTATGGAGTTAATTCTCAGTTGAAAAGAAACTTTGTGTTCCCGACAGGCTAGGTGAAGGACGGCTTTCACACCCACATATCTCTCAGGACTGAGTATGAGGTGAGACGTTCGTTCATGGAACACAAATTGTAAGGGTGTAGGTTAAATTTTACTATGGTTTCTCTGTCCATTTCCTAGTGCTAGTTTGAAGTTCCTGCAGTTTTCTCTGTAAAACCGAGTTTGAGCTACTACTGCCCCATATATATGTATGGATTGTAGTTTGCAACTGGAAAGAAACTTTGTGTTCACAACAAGGTAGTTGAAGGACGGCTTCCACACACATTATCACTAAGAACTGAGCATGATGAGAGACGTTCCTTCATCTAGCACAATTGGAATGGGTTGCAGGGGAAACTGTTACTCTGGCTTTTAAGTCTGTTTTCTCGTGCCGGTTTGAATTTCCTGCAGTTTTCACTGTAAAACCGTGTTGGAGCTAGTACCTCCCCATATATATATATATATGCATTATTGTTTCTAACTGAAAAGAAACTTTGTGTTCCCCACAAGCCAGGTGAAGGCGGCTTTCACACACACTTGTCTCTTAAAAATGAGCATGTGGAGAGACGTTCTTTCATGTAGCACAAAGGGAATTTTTTGCTGTATAAACACTTACTCTTGTTTCTCATTCTGTTTCCAAGTGCCAGTTTTTAGTTCTTGCAGTTTTCACTGTAAAACCGAGTTAGATGTTGTACCATTAAATATATATTTATGTTGTGTAGAATCCAACTGAAAAGAAATTTGGTTTCCCAACAAGCTAAGTGAATGAAGGCTTCCACACCCAATTATATAGCAGACCATAGCATGTGGAGAGACATTCTTTCACCTAGCACTATTGAAGTGGTTTGCAGTAGAATCACTTACTCTGGTTTCAGTATGTTTCCTAGTGCCGGTTGGAAGTTCATTCAGTTTTTACTTTAATACAGATTTGGAGCTGGAACCTCCTCATATATATGTATGTAGTGTAATTTCCCACTGAAAAGTAACTTTGTTCCCAACAAGCTACCTGAGTGATGTTTTTCACACACACTTATATCTCAGAATTGAACATGTTGAAAGACTTTCGTTCATCTAGCTTAAGGTAAATGGGTTGTAGTTAAAACACTTACTCTGGATTCTCAGTATTTTTTCTCTGCCGATTTTCAGTTCCTGCAGTTTTCACTGTTATTCCCAGTTGGAACTTTTTCCTCCTCATATATATGTATGTAGTGTTGTTTCCCACTTAAATTAAACTGAGTTTTCCCAATAAGGTTGTTGGCTGACGGCTTTCACTCACACTTAACTCTGAGAATTGGGCATGTGTAGGGACGTTCGTTCATCTAGCGTAAATGTAATGTTAAAGTGATGATCATGACCTCTGCTTGTAAAAAAAAGTAAAGGGAGCATTAATTTAGAGCCTTTATAGTTATGGTCATGAGACATTACAGAATTTCATTTTCAGCAGTTGATTTCTTTTTTTTAAACTTCAGAAAACTTAAGTCTTTCCTGTAACTGGATATAGATAGTGAATGTCTTAAAATTTTGAGCGACTGCTTCAAAGTAGAATAGTTACTTTGCTTTTGGTCTTTAACCTAAGGAATATCCAGAAGTCCAGTGGCAGTTCGTAAGCAAGGGCCTTATCCTTGCCTTTTCATTTTTTATGTGGAATAGGTATAACTGTATACTAGGGTACAGTGTTTATGTCAAGAGCTGCTTGGATATGTATATGTAAGTTATATTTTGAAAAATTATAATATTATGAAAATCAATTAACCTTGGAGATATATTGCATATATTTTATTCTTTAATAATATAGATTTAGATAGCCCCATTTTATGTAACACTTATGAAAATAAGTTGGCTTTATATAACTCCTTTTTCGATAAATCATTTAAAAATTGGGTATTTTTTATCATTTGCTTCTTAAAAATAAGATATTAATTGCACAATATGTATTTTCCTTCAAGTTCATACTTTTTCTCTATACTATCTTGAGTTGCTTAGATAATTTTTCCCATAGTATTATTTATTTTAAACACTCAGTATGTGCTTCTGTCTGTTGCTTTATTAGAGAGCAAGAATTCTTTATTATTTTTAATAAAATATACTTTCAGGAAACTATACTGGGATTCTTTCATTCACAGTGTTGAGCAATGATACCTGTTCTGTTATATCAATTGTCTAAGCCTCTCAACTTCCAAAAGATTACATGGACAAAGTATAAAACGTCATAAATGATCGACTAAAAAAGTTTATTGTGTTCCTTGATTAAAAGTACAAGTATGGGTCAGTCTTAAATTCGGAAGTAAACGTCTTATAAATTACATGAGTCTTCTCCAAAATTCTTTAATTTGGGCTTTAAACCCTCCAGTAAAAAACTGGTTTGAAGAAGAAGGAAGTCGAGAATAGATTCAATCCAAATTCTATGGGAATAAACAAAGCTAAATGTTTCAGTCATCTTTTGAAGCAGAATAGATATGTTTTCTGCACCATATGATTTTAATAGTACTCATCTGAACATACGGTTTTGACACCATGAGACCACAAGCCAACAAACAAGATCTCAGGCAAAGCAAGAAAAACAACTGAGGGGATTTTCTGCTGCAAAATTTCCCCTAACTAAAACTGTAATTGAGAACAAATCTGACGCCATATTGGATCTGTTCCTTCAGTTTGAAGCACTGTGCCCTGTTTTCCAGGCTTAATCTTGCTGGCTCTGCACCTTTTGTAAAACAACGTTGCCTTTAGCCTAAAACCTACAGGAAAGCCTATTCTCGGGGCTCTGACCTTTAAGGATGTTAGCACTTCTGCACTTACGCAGAGATGGCAAGTTGCAAAATAGAGAATAACCTTTGTTTTGTTGCAGGCTTACAGGGACACAATAGCCTGAGCCACATGGATGGCTGCAAGAACAAAGAATGCCGGCAGCAAGAAGTTTGCACAACCAACCACACCCCTCCCCTTTTTAGTTCAAAAGGAGCCTTAATTCTGACTTGGGAAAGATGATTCTCCAGGATATTAGTCCCCCATCTTCTTGGTCTGCCAGCTTTCTGAATAAAGTTACTATTCCTTGCCCCAAAACCTTGTCTCCTGATTTATTTATTTATCACTGTTGTGCAGTGAGCAGAACAAGTTTGGCCTCGGTAACAGAACCAGCTTTGTCATTCCCTCTGATGTGAAATCTCTCTGGGTGTACAAGTGCTTGCCTGGTGGTGGTGGTGGGTGGTGGTGGTAGGCAAAAATATTTCACTTCTCCTGATTTCAATAGGCTAAAATTTCCTGCTATTTAAGTCAACTCTAGACTTTTACAGAATCACCTGCAGATGTGCTTCTGGAAGCTACAAAAATTCCAACAATGAAAATAATTCTATTGTCTCCAGACAAGATAATTTTCCTCAAAATTGAGCAGCTCTGAAACACACTTCAGGAGTACAGATAGATGCAGTGTTCTTCATTTCCCATGCTGTTCTGACACAATTTTCCACTTATATCAAAGTAAATTAAAATCAGTCTTCAATAGCAGATGCTCTGGCATGATACAACAATGTCAATTCCACTTATTTATTGAGCCAGAGCAGCTTTAGAATAAATGACTTTATACCAAACTCCTGCTTGATATCCTGTCTTCTCCATGGTGGCTAATTCCTTCTTCTTACTTCCTAAAAGTTCTCCTGTTATGGGAAGTTAGCCTTTACTGTGCACATTCAATTGGGAAGGCACAAATTAAATATGTGAGGGGATGACATACATATTTAATTCTTACTTATACATAAATACAAGCACACAGGACCTGTGTCTTGGAAGATGTCACTTCCTAATGTGGGCAAGAGGATGGTCTATAGTTCAATCAATGATCTAAAAGCAGTTTTCTAGGATATAATAAAGCAATGCTTGAGTTATAAGACAGAACAACTCCTGGATATGAATCAGTGGCACCAATCAGTGGGTGCACATGTGTGCACTCACACGCCTATGCACACGGAGCAGCCTTGGAGACACTCCATCTGTGCTGATGGAGCAAAGCCATGCTGGGGAGATGAGGAAAAGTGCCTAATACAATCAAACCAGGACACCTGAGTAATGGGTAATAGGAGTCAATTGAATTTTCTGGTTAGCTGAAGGCCAAACAAAAACACTTTTAGTTTCAAACGTCATTGTTAAAAACTTTCTTAAAGCACAGAAGCCTGTTTTCCTGCTTTGCTTAGTGTCACATGGCATATTAAACATGACAGATTCTTAGTTCTCTGACTGTGGAACGGGAAAGGCCTTGCTGTCATATTTCTGAACATTAGTCTATGTTTTGCAGCACAGTGGATACTGAAAATGGGGCAATTTGAGTGAATGGGAATGGACATAACCTAGCAGTCATTGACTGTGTGTGATTTGCCAACTTTCTCCAAAAAGTAGGGGTAGCAAGCAAATCAGATAAATTGAGGGATCCTGGGGTGGGGAGTCAGGTGGGCTGACAGCTGGGTGGTCCCAGGTAGCTTGTTTTACTGTGTAAAATTGTGACTATGATCCAGACAGTAACACACTGTCAAATTCTTGTGCCTGTAGCTTTGATACCTGGCCAAGTCTGTGAGCCAATTTTATCGATGGTGCATAATGAAGATAACTAACATTCCCTGAGGACCAGGTTGTGTGACTTCCATGCATTGACTCACTGAATTCCCTAAGCACCCTTTGTGGTACATAACAGTCTTAAAATATGCAGCAGGGAATTATTCTGTTTGCAGATGATAAAATGAAACTCTGAACTGTTGAAGCCTGGCCCGAAATAATGCAGATGGGAAGACGCCGTGCTGGGAGCTCAGCTCGGGCCAGGCTACAGAACCAAGTCCCCTCACCCAGGAACCTGGCCCACAGCCACTGCCAGGCCCTGTTCTATTTCTATGAGTGCTCATAGGAAAATGCCAGGTACTCAGGGTCAATGCGACTTGATTAAGAAATTCAAACTGGGATAGCCTTTTGTTGGGGACTGTAACCTGGGAGTGAAACTGGCAGTGAAGTAAGGGAGGAAACATCTCTGGTTGTAAGAATATTTCTAGGGAAGAAGGTTCCCTGATGGGCTGGCATGGGAATCGCTGTGGTTGTGAGCCCCCTGTTGCCCTGTGGGGTTGTGGGCAGGGAAGGAGAGAGGCTGTTCAGACTGGTCATAGTCAATACAGTTTGTAAACAGCTGAGTTCTGTTCCCTCACAGCTCAGACACATGCAGGACATGAGGATGCTTAGCTAATGACCAACAGTGGGTAGCAAAGGCCAAGAGTGGGGTGGGGAGGAGAGATGGGGCCACCTTCTGGAAGAACCTCTGCCCCAGGGGACCAGGAAGGTAAGTGAATGATTGGGGATGCACAAAGGGTTTCTATGGCCTCATCAGGTAGTTCCTATTTTAAACTGATAGTCTGGAATATATGGTCAAATGCGGTGGAATGTCTGCTCTTATTTTAAGTTCTACAAACACTTAAACGGATAGATTTCTATCTCCATTATACAAGCACTGCTGGGTGACCTTTATAGTCAATGTGAGGATCAAAAGAGTGAGTACTTATTAATGCTATTACCATGCTTCTACTGAATTAACACTTCAGCAACAGTATAACGGCCACGCTTCCTTAACAACTGCCTCTGTAAGGGTCTTGTAAGTCACAAATAATAATTATAAAGAAAATATATTAAAAATAATAACAATTACAGTTACAACAACTATGTTGTTTATAACGATGATAGTGTTAGCATCTCCCTCTCATATTAAACAGTACCCAACACTGGATTCCTTAGGAAGCAACGCCAATGCATTTTTGGACTTTTCTAAGGTCTTCACCCAATGAAGCCTTTTTATCACATTGGTCCACCACAGCCAGAATTGCTGTTCCTTGCATGGTGGGCTGCCACTGCTGCGATGTTCTGGGCTTTTTCTGGCACCATGCGTCTATACTGGGTAGTCAAGGTTCCACGTACCCACTCTGATTTCCAATATATTGTTCTCCAGAGCCAACAGAGGGGCCACTGGAAAGAGGCCACATATACTGTGGTGAACCCAAACTGAATACCTGTTGAAGGAATGGACACACAACATGGAGTGGTGGATGGATGGAAGGACAACATAAATTCTTTTACTCCTGTAAAGAGAGAGGGGAAAATGGTGAACTAAATCCCAAAGAGAAAAGACATTCATGGTAATAATAATGTTCAACAGTGAAAGAATCCAAACAAAAGGCAAATATAAAATCTCTGGGAAGAAGACTCATTACAACCTGTTTCTTTCACATATATACCCTTAGTAGGAATAACATACTTAAAAATCTTCAACCAACCATAGTTATTTGCTCATAATAAACTTGGGAATCTTGAAGCATATTATTCACTCTCAGTGTTGAAATAATACAATCTTGGAAGATGATTTGTATTTGAGGATTAAAAAAAGAATATTGTGGATGTATCTAACAATTTAAATAGAAATAAGAAATGTACCTTTGGGAAAGCTATGCATAGAGAATGTTGGAGGAAATACACTGAATATAGGCAAGTGAGCAAGCTCCCTTGAGTCTGGGAAGGTGAGTGCAGCACATTCAGAGGGTCTATGAAGTTATTACAAGTCACAGAAAGGTATGCAATTAAAGTGTCTTCCTAAGCAAAATATTCTTCTTCAGGAATTTTTATCTTGATATTTCTATGGTCTGTGTGGTCACAGGAAGTCAAAGTTATGGTGGTGGCTTAGAAGTTCTTTTCTCTCTGTGTGTAATTTACAGGGCAATGCTACAGATGGGGCAGCAGAGATCTGTGGTAAGCTGTTCCATAGGGTGGGGGAGCGGTTAGAAATGATAAGGTCAGAGATCTAAAAGACTTTTAGACCCTCCCCTCCTAACTGGCAGACCTTTAAAGTAAACTAGCACAGGTATGTAACTAAGACAGTGGATGAGAGGCAAATTTATAGTCCCTTTAGTGTTACTGCTCAGTCAAGGGGTAGGGACCACTCTGGCCAGGAACGGCAAGACCGTGAATGGGGTGGATGGGTAGGAGGAGCTGACATTTGCTTCTGACCTGAGAGGCAGGCGTGTGTTGCAGAAAAGCCGACAGTGCTGGAAAGATGCAGTAGGTCCACAGCCCAAAAGGAGCTGTCATATTCAGGGAGGTCAGAGAGCAAGAACCAGAGTTAGTGACGCCACAGGGTCAGCAGCGTGGCAGCATTGATGTCAGTATCTGTGTCCATAACCCACCTAACCCTACATGAGCTCATCTGCCTACGGGGGCAGGTAAGTAGCAGAAATGCTTGGAGTGGGTGCAGCCACTGGCAAATTGGCAAGTGGACATCCTAAGGAAACGCAATGCTCACCATCACCATATTGGAAATAGGGCCTCACAGTGTCAGATCTCCTTCTTATTCAAGAGAAGCCAGAAATTAAGAGTTTATTAGCAATCAACCCAGATCAAAACCCAGAAAAGATATCATTTTATAATGACAAAGAAGGCACAGACTATTCAGAAATAAATTAATGAAAATATTAAGAAGATTCTGATAAATGATTTAAAAAAGAAAAAAAAGATGATTGAATGAACAGTAGAATGCACCACCCTCTTCAGTGGGCAGACTCAAATTTGGGGGACATAGAACATTTTTTCTCCAAAATAAATTTAGTATCTGAATGCAAATTTAGTTAATAATCCCAAATGGATTTAAGAAAAAAATCTGAAAGGTGATCCTAAATGTATTCCAGAAATATACCTATATATACAAATAAAGTAATGAGGAGGGATGTTTGAATTTGTAGTATTAGGGATATTCTGGAAAAGGATAAAACAGGACCAACTCTAGGAGGTATTAATCTATGTTCATGGAAACAGTATAGAAATAGTGCACTGAGAGTATGAATGAAATACATTACATTTCAAGAATAGACGTGGATATTTATGAGATTTTAGTAATATTATAAAACTGACACTTCAAATCAGTGGATTCAAGTTCTGCAGTAATTAGCTAAATCATTGGAAGACCTGGTAGAGTGTCCTCATTTATGACATTAAAATAAATTCCAGATAATTTTTTAATTAAAAAATAAAACACCAGAAATAACCCAACATGATTTAATCTGTTCAGATTTTCAAGCGAGAAGAACTTTCTAAAAAGCTTTTGGAACAAAGACCAAAAAGAGCAAAGGCCTAGCAACTCAGCAAGGCCAGAAACGCCCACTGTAAAACAAAACGAACCCTCGCCCAACCCTCTCTCACGGCCCTGTATTGCTCTCTGATATGTTCTACACTTTCTTCTTCCCTTTAAAGTCCAGTTTCTTGGAGAAGTACCTGCGCTGAAGACTCCTCAGGGCTCAGAGCCCTGCATCCCCCACGGCCCTCATCGCAGCACTGAGACAGGAGTTGCACTGCCGGTGGCTGCGTGTTTCAAACTAGTCAGCATTTTCAGCTCGTGTTTATTTGATTACCAGTTAGCTTTTGCCGTGGACAAATATTTTCCTCTCAGTGGGAATGTTTTCCCCCCTTAATTTTTGTTTTACTTAAATAAATTTAAAAAGCCCAGACAGAAAATTGTGTGTGCACATATGCACACACACAGATACACACAGATCTGTTTTTTAAAGTCTACCTAAGTATAGTCCTCCTCCTCCTTTTCCCCAGGCTTGGCAATTAAAGGTGGGCTTTAGCTCTTGCTTTATTGCCCCACACACCCCCCCTTTCTCACTATGCTCCTTTTAGTCAGTGTTCAAATCCCTCTTAAGCCAGGTTACAGCCTTCTCTGTGTTGCCTCAACTAGTTTCTCCCAACTGCTCTGCTATTCTTCTTTCTCTTGGTGGATTTCTCTTCTCCCATGTGCCATGTACATGGCCCTTTTCCCCAGGGCCTCGTCCTCAATCCTCCACTTGGCAGGAATGAATCGCCCCCACGGCCTCACCCACAGCTCCTCTGAGCTCCTGACTGTTGAATCCAGCTTAACAACGGGCATCACCCCTCAGATGTCCCATAGACACTTTGCAATCAAAATGCCACACACAGAACCATCTCCTCGAAAGCATCTCCTCCCCTTACACTCCCACTGCAGATCCGCTCTCCAGATGGGTCACTGGAAAGTCACCTCAGCAGCTCTGCTAGCCCGCCGCCCCGGCCCTGTAGTCCCCTCTGCAGCAGTCACCACTTCTGCCGCCCACGTCTCTCTCCCTCTGCCCAGGGCCTCTCTGCAGGCGTGTGCCACTTGTCTGGATTACCTGGGGTGGCCCCCGAAATATCCTTTCCCCCCAAAATATGGGCCTCCCCCCAAAAATATTATTTTCCATTCTGCTGCCAGTATAACCAGATCTTCTTTAACATAATCATTATGCAATTCTCTTGCTTACATATATTCCAATATAGCCCTGTTTCTTTAAGGATACATTCAAGTCTAAGCACACAAGACCCATCGTGACAGAGGCCTTGTGCACCTGATATTCCCACCTGTGGATACTTTGTTCTAACCCTACTTGTTGTTCTTCAGTCTGGCCAAGCCGCTTCATGCCGTGTACTCTTATATGTCTCTACCTCTCTGCATGAAGTGTCCACTCCCTCTACCACACATTAGAGAGCTAACTTCCTTTCACCTTTCAAAATTCAGTTCAAATATTTCCAGCTCTATGAAGTCCAATGTGTGTTCACCTGCTTAGCAATCCATCAACTACTCGCCAAGTCTCGCCTGCCCTGCGGAGTGCAGACACCAAGTCTTACCTGTCTTGGTCTCCCCAGCAGTTGATACAGTGTTTGGCATAGCAGGTGCTCAGTGTTTGTTGGATAGATAAACGAATGAATCAGTAAAGAGATGAGAGGTCTACAATCCCCCCCAGTTACTCAGCTGCCATTTTGGAAAGTTCATTCTGCGGAGTTAAGGAAATGTCAGTGCAGGTGGTGGGCAGACAGAACAGAGGTGAGGGCGTGGGGGAGAAAGGCCTGGTCCTGGAGAGCGCAGGAGAGGCGTGGGTGGGATAACAATGGAGAGAGAGGGAATGGAGGGGGCGGGTGCAAGGAGATGTTGAAGAACAACTGATATTAACTGCAGTAAATTAAATGGAGAACATAATATATGAAGGGAAGATCAAGTTAACACAGCAAGGGTGGAAAAGGCAGTACCAGAGACGAAGAGCTCTCACTTCATCACTCACTGCATTTCACTTACGGCACCCGCCCTCTGGGAAGGCAGCGCCAAGTTCTTGAGAGACTGGTGTTTGTGCTGTGGGTGCTCTAAGTACAAAACGGTATCTTATGGCTTCCAGATTTTAAGACTGATAGATTATTTCTCTTATGTCCCGTGTCTGAGTTCTCAAACAGCAGGATCTTTTGCTTCTGGGGGTGAGCTATTGTGGTTAATAACTCAGGGTTACTCCAATAATCTCAAAGGACAGTGGGGAAATCACTAGAACAAATAAAAGAGAAATTTCACTCAGAAAAAAACATATGCCCTATAGAACCTTGTGGGGGCCTTGGGGGCAATGTTACCGCCAACTCATCTAACAGTTGTATGTGAGTGCATTGAAACTCCAAGCTCAAGTCACTTAAACACGTATGAGAACCAGGGTCCAGGCTGTGGTGCTTCAGACATGCACGGGAAGATGAAAAGCCTGACTATTGCCTCCGACAGGATCAGTCCAGCCGGGGAGCGCAATGGACACAGACATGATCACGCACCATCAAGACAAGAATCAACTGCAATTCATGCTTAGAGAGGAGAGCAGAAAATCTCTAAAAAGTGGAGGGTTTGCTGCCAAGGCTTGGCAAGAGTCCTTCCAGGCAGAAAAGCAGAGAAAGATACTTCTGGCGAAGGAGACTAGGGATGGTGGCTGGGTGCGAGGCCTAAAGAAGCAAGGGTGGAGGGCTCCAGGGTCATCTGTCAGAAGCTGTTCCCCTTCAGCAGCTAAGAGGCATAACTAAAAAGGCAGGTGGGGTGTCATTAATGATCATGGGGAAAACTGGGAGGAGGAAACTGAGGTCAGGAGATCACCACCAAAGGCACTTTATTTGAGAGGAACAAAAATAATTCAAAAAGCACTTGGAAATTCCTATCTCCCATGAACGAAAAGAACACAAAATAAGTTTCACTCCAGCGTTGAATACAGAATAACAGACTGCCTACTCTCAGAAATGGATTGAATTTCTAATTCGTTAGGGATTATTTAGAGAATAGGAAAACGAATAAATCTGAACAATCTCTCTAGAATAGCTGTTACTCCATCCTGTTATGTAGGGTAGAGTTAGGCTGAATTATTTAATTAGTATTTTAATGAGACTATAAAGTTCTAAAAGTCCTATCAATTTCTCCCAAAAGCGTACAACTTTTCCTTTCAATGACCTTTATTTGACTTAACTAGAACAATAACTATTTTCCAAGGCTTTTTTCGTGTGTGTTAAAATACCAAATGATATGCTGCCCTCAGAATGTTGTTGTTATTATTAATGCTGATAATAGCCCCAATAAGAAATATTTACAATTATGACTCATTTTGGAATAACAGGTCATTGGCTTAAAGTCCTTTTGAAAATAAGCAGAAAAAACGAACATAATTTCTACACCAGGGACAGGAGCTGCACCCTTAATCGAACCTGGTCACTAAGCACAACAAAAGCAAAGATGAAACTCAAATCAGACACCAGGCCACAAAGCATAGCTGACTGAAGATGCCACAAAATGACCTTTCATTCACCGAGGGAATCAGATGCGTTTCTATGTATATTATATATTTTAAAAGCAATTATTATATATATAGCATGTAATTTAGGAAAAAGAAAACTCCCTCTTTCTGTAGACTTATAAACAGGAAGCCCAATGGGGTGTCTTGCAGACATGAACCCGCATGCATAAATGCAAAGCCTATTGACCAAAATACTTTCCTGTCTCCTAAGCTTAAAAAAAAAAAAAGTAATTCAAGGCAGTGGTGAGCTCAAAGGTCTCAGATACAAAACGTGCACATCATCAGCCTTCTAGTAGATAAAAGTGCGCCATGCATAATAGAAAAGATGAAGTTTCCTATGGAAATCTATTTTGAGATGCAACAATTTAAAGGCAACCGAGAGCTCAAAACCAAGTTCAAACAAAGAGAAACAAAGGCCAAGCAAATGTACAGAAATGGACAAAGACATTGGAGAAGGAGGGGATCTGTGTTCTACCAATACTCCAGATCAGCAAATTCATCCTGAATTCAAGCCAGTGATGTGCCATGAGGTCACTCAAGGAACCAGGCAGAAACCATCGGCCAGAAGAAATAGGAAAAATGTCAAAGGCAGGTGTGAGGTGTGGAAGGGGTGACCCTGTGACCCTTGCTGCCATGAGGCAGGATGCTCTTGCGGGCTTTCTGCACAGGCTGGCGGGCTCACATGACTCTGTTTAGAAGGATATCAGCCAACAGCTGTGCCACACGGGCTGCAGCCCGTGCTGAGTCACATCTAGTAACGGTTCTGAGTTCATCCTTAGACGACATGACCAGAAGGATCTGAGAATCAATGATGGAGAATTACCTGAATGAGTATTCCATTTCATTCCTTGGCAGTAAACCTTCAGCTTTGTACAACATAAATATTGACAAAGATATACACAGGCAACCTATTTGAAAGCCTGACTGCATAATTGCATCTAATTGAGAAAAGCGGGCTCCGTTTCGGTATGCTAGGTCTTTGTTTGGCTCGGTAACCGATGCTTCTGAGACCCAAAGCATATTCTAGTATAACCGACAGCACAGAAATCCCCACTGATGACTTACTCATTTCAGGGTATTCATAAAATAACCCCAGTTTGCCCGTGGGATACAGATGGTTGTCCCATTCCCATCGTGGGGTGGTCTGTTCTGCTCCCGAAACTGTGGCATCATTAGATTCATGACCCAGCTGCCAAACAGATCAAATTATAAGGCAAGATATTATCAGACCAAGGTCATAAAAGTATTACTGACATTTCAAGCTGAACACATCATCTTCCCAAGAATTTAATTTCTTGTTTTCAGGATAAATTTCTTTTTATTGCTGCCTCCCTACCCTCAAGTATTGTGAAAACTAGTCCTGACTACGTACCTTGGGTTTACCAAAATTGTAACGACTACTACTACTTTATCTCCTACCTCCTTTTCAGGTGGGCACTTTAGCTTTTAGAAGATACCTACCCTCATTTGTTTTTTCCCCCATTTCTCTGCTATTATCCACCATGGCCTTTCCAGTCTGTAAATTGTCAGAGAAAATAAGTAAAAGAAAGAAATACAGGGTCTGTGAGCTGGTGATAAGTGCTGCAGAGGAAAATAAAGGAGGGCGAGGAATGTGTGGTAGGGAGGAGTGTGGATGGGGCAAGTGACCTTTGAATAAGGCAAAGACGGAGGCAAAGGGGTGGGCAGAGGGAACAGTGATCACAGGCCTGGAGGTCCCTCACGCTGGACAGACAGCATGGAGGCTGGTGTGGGCCAGAGTGAATAGGAAATAAGTGGTGGTTTTGGGGGTGGAGCCTTAGAGGCTGCCGTGAGGATGTGGGCATTTTTCCCTCTGAAGGAATTGCGGAGCCATGGAGGGTCACTGAGCAGAAAAGTGATACTCTAACGTTGGATCGAACAGGTCCAAGACCCTAATTTAAGCTGAACAAATCAAGGGCCAAAGAAGTGACATGCCACCTCAAATTCAGTGCAGAGCTTGAAAGAAACACAGCCTCGACTCGCAGCCCAGTGCTCTGCCCCCTTCTGGATGCTGTCCCACAGAGCTGTCTCTAAGGTTATGTTTTTCCTCACTCAGAGGCTTGTGGGACAACTGAATGCTTCCCCCTTTTTCAAATGGCAATTTGTCCTGAAAGGAATTCGGAGTTGGCAGTGAAACAAGGCATGGACCTGTAGACTACAGAGCTGTTGTCCCTGAAAGCAACAGCTGGCGCGTGGTTTACTCGTGGAGTTCAGCAGAAGAGACAGAGCAACAACAGACAACTTAGCATCTGGCGGAGCTTCGGCTGACTGCACTGCACGTTTGGATGGATTTCAAATTTGGACAGTGAGGCGGCTTCACACGAAAGGCAGGTGTATACATCATACATGCCCACACGTCTGTATGCACACACACGTGGACACACACAGAGTATATGATGTGACTTGTAAAGAGCTTCCCCTGCTAGGTTTCCCACTGCCTCTGATCTCAGCGTTAACCTTTCCCTGGCCATGCTCCCAGGGTTGCTACGAGATTTCTTTGCAATGGAACATGCCCTTCGCTTCACAAACTTTCCCCAATTCTTTCAATGACATTAGGGGAAGAGCAGGGAGCTCTGGGAAGGGGTGGGGATATGGACTCGAGATACCCCTGAATCTGAATCCACACTTCATGGCTTATTTGTTATTTAACTTTATTTACATTCAAAATGCAATTGTTGCAGATCTCAGAAGTTGATTTACACTCACTGCTGTGGCAGAATGTTGCGGTCAGTAGACCCACCACTGGATCCTCTTATTCAACACGTCCTTCCAATAATTCAGATATTACTGTATCACAAATGCCCATTTCTATATTTTGATATCTGCTTTTCAGTATAATTATCTTCCTTCTTTATTCTCTAAATCTTATGATTTTTAAACATTTTTCTGAGAAGTGTTCCACAGGCACTTTACATATGATAAGTTGATAAAGAGATCCTGGAGATCAAAACCACATTTAAATCCTGAGATAAACTCAACTGTGCCGTATACATGGCTAGGTTTAGTCTGCTTCCTTTGTTACTTTGTTTAGTAATTTTTGTTTCAAACAACAAGATCCTACTGTATAGCACAGGGAACTACATTCAATAACTTTTAATAGCCTATAGTGGAAAAGTATATGACAAGGAATATATATATATATGTATGTATAATGTGAATCACTATGCTGTATACCAAGAATTAACACAATATTGTACACCAACTATACTTTCAACAAAAAATGTTGAAATAAAATTGGGAGGTGAAACTTCGACTGCCCAGGCTGCTGTCAAGATGAAACGATTCAAAGCAGGCCAGGTATTAGCAAACCCCCTAACACATCAAAACCCCATATGGGATCTTCTTTTTGAGCAGCACAGGCTAACCAGCTGTGGTCACCTGTAAATAAGGTTGAAGTCACTTAGACCCTTGGCTTGGGAACGCCGTGGCCACCGGGGTGGGGGTCACTGCAGCACCTACGAGAATGACGGGGACAGCCTGCTCCTGACGCCGCTCCCCAGGCCGCAGCCCGGAGCACTGCAGTCAGGTCTGAGGTCCGGCCGGGAGCGCACAGCTCCACAGCCACTCGGAGCCCTGCGGTGCGGGTGGAGCTGGGACCGCGCTCGTCCATCACCCTTCCAGGCACCCAGACTCGGGAGTCCCCTGGGGGAATTTTTCTCTGCCTCATAATTCCTGTCTCAGCCTCTTGTGGAATGCGGTCCATGCCCCACGGAAGCAGGGCTTTAACCCTCCGGGACCCAAATCCATCACGGTTTGGATCCAGGATGTAACTTCCATGTTAACTCACCTGGTGCTCCCTTCTTGTGCTGAACTGCCCTCCCCCGTCGATGACATTAGGTCGTATTAGAAGTCCCGACTTGCTTGTCCTTAGCTAAGACTCTGAGCCTCTTGCTCAGTCTTCCTGACTGGAACCACTCTTCTGTGGCAGAAAAGCTTGGGCTGTCGGCAACCCATCATTGTCCTCGGTCTTTTGGGTTTTCTGTTGGTTTATGGTTCTCGTGCAGGGATATCAATTTGCACATGAGAAGCACCTGTAGACATTTTAAAAAATACAGACACTGGATCCTCCCCACTCTCCAGCCAAGGCTGGAAGCTTTCTCCCTCTAGCAGGGGTTACACAATCATTTGCTTGGGAATTGACCACACATATTGGCATAATCATGGTAAATTGCCCTTTACTCAGTGCTTCCCACGTGGCATTTTCTACTTCATGTTGTCTTTGTACGTTCATTATCACATTTAATCCCTGAATTATAGATATCACCGTTTCTGTTGAGGACACTCCTACTTGCTAATCTTGAATACAAGTATCTTTGATTCTCTTAATCTATTTCATTCCTGAGTTTCCTGTTCCTGGAATTTAAAGAGTGAATTATGGACACATGTATTTAAGATTCTCTTATTATATCTATCTGACTCATCCTCTAACCAAATCATATCTGGAGAAGAGAGATTTTCTCTTTTAAACATTTGCTTTTTCTTATTATATAGTAGTGCATACACATGGTGGAAAATGTAGAAAACATATAAAGTAAGAAAATTATAGCCATACATTTTCTAAACACCAAAGGATAATGCTATGTCCTTTTGGGCATTTAACTATTTTTCTTAATATTTTATCATAAAATTTCCCTAGGGCAAGTTGCTTAACCCTGGAATTGTACTAGCCTTTTGTCAAGTACAGAATAACATTCCCAGAAATGACCCCAATATCAAAATAGTATGTGAGGCACGGAAGGCCACAGGGCTCTCAGCTTATTCTCTGAGTCCTACAAAGAATGCTGTTAATTCACTGATGTCACGCACTTGATGCCTGTGAGTCACTCACCCACTCAGCTGGCTCGGACTGAGACCTACTTTATACCAGCTGCCGATCCAAGTGCTGGGGAGACCCCAGAGGGAGCCTGGATCACGGCATCACTGTCCTTCTTCATTTGCTCCGAGAATCCTACTCAAGAAACCCACATGGAACTTGGGGTGTGGAGGCAGGTGAGTTATGGTGAAATTCATTTCATTATGTTCCTTTAGACATATCTACATAGCATGAAAATTAGTCAGCTACCTTTGATAAGTTTTCTTTTCCCTTCCTATGTATTTTTGAGGATGGGTATAGTTATTGGTGCAGCAAGAGTAATTGATAGATCTCTGGTATGTTAGGATTTTATATGAAAAATTAAGAAGGAAACTGGCACCTTATACAAAGTAGAAGAGGCAGTGAGGAAAACGCAAGCCACCCTCGAACTTGGCTACCATTCAGCATTCCTGCTATTCAAACAAGGGAAACATAATTCAAAATATTTCCCTAAATATTTAGCCCAGAGTAGAAATACATGGAGGCAAAGTTCAGCTCACTGGAACCTACAACAATGTGCTTACTTAAGCGAAGGCATAAACAGACCACAAATACAATAATGCATCGTTTGCTTTAAACTAGTTCATGTGAGCAAGTTTCATTTCACATGAATTGCTCAGTTCCAATTTAGGAAATATATCCTTCTCCTTGATTGGTAAAAATAGCTCACTGAAAATCAGATTCAACAAAATTTACTGTTAAATAATTAACGTATTTCCTTCAGGAAATGCTTTTGAGTAATCTGAGTTAAGTATTTCCTCTATCTGATCTATTTCTTTTCACAGAGAAAAATAGTGTTATTTGCACATGAGCTAGTTTTACTCCTCTGGAAAAAATCTGACTGTGAGGTCAGGGTAAGATTTCTCTACTGCACAGTAGGGAAAAAAAGATTCATTTCACAGCAAAGTTCAGAATCTTGGTTTTTTTGAGGGGCGTGGTGAGCTGGGGGACAAGGGAAATGCCTTTGTTTAGAGACAGACCCCAGTAATCCATACTGAAGCTGAAAGATGAAGCCCTTGTGAAGTAATGTGGAAGGTTACACTGACACACAAAGGTGTTCACTCGGCAAAAACAGAAAGAAAGGAAGAAAAAATAATTTAATTGCCCTATAAAAAGAATGGACAGAAACTTGGTAATAAGGGAGGGAGAAGGAATGTTAGGGAAGGGAGGAGAAACAATGAAAGGGAACTTGGATGCGGTGGGCAGAATAGAAGGTTTCTGGAGCCTACAATGTAGGATGATAAGAAAAAAAGTAAAGTTTAAAAAAGTTAACAAAGTTTAAAATAGTTTAAAAATTTAAAAATGAAGTTAAAAATATAAATTTTTATAGTGGCATGGAAGATTTTAATATTACGGAGGTTTTTAAATTTCAAAATTCAAGTTGTTTGAGTTTCTCCTCCATGCTCCAAACAACAGTAAGAGCTGCTTGTGTAATTGGTTTTGGGGGACACCACAGAGAGGGGTGAGCAATGCAGTTAGGTTGGCCAGGAGCAGAATGCTTTTGTGGAAGGCAAGACAGAAGAGAGATCAACAGTTTCATGAAGACAGAAACTCAAAGCCAGAAATTATCTTAAAAAGCTTAGTGTGGTGGGCAGAAAAATGTTCCCCCCCAATATGTCTATGTCCTTATCCCCAGAAAATAGGAAGAGGTCAGATTCCCTGGCAAAGGGGGCCTATGGTTGCAGATGCGGTTAACGTTGCTAACCAGCCTACTCTAAGAGAGACGAGCTGGATTATAGAGGTGGGCCCATTGTAATCACCAGGGTCGTTAAAGGAGGAAGAGGGAGACAGAAGAGGGGAGAGAGGAGAGGAGATTTGACCACAGGATCAGAGTCAGAGGCACACAACCATGCTGACCTTGAGAGAAGGAAAAGAGGTCACAGGCCAAGAGACGTAGGTGGCCTCTGGAAGCCAGAAAAGTCAAAGATACAGTTTCCCCTGAGGCCTTCAGAAACAGCCGTGCCAATATTTTGACTTCAGCAGGCTCCTGCGTTCAAGAACCCTACAAGGTTAAATTTGTGTTGTTTAGTGGAGACTATTTCTTTTTTCTTCCTACTACCATGTCATTTGGGGATACTTGTTACAACAGCAACATAAAGCGAATAATGTAAGCTCCTTGAAATGTTCAGAAATTACAGATAACACTGGACTGTCCACTTTGATATGGGATTGGGCTTATTTGAAAATCAAAAGGACAGTGTGACCTTTGCTAACATCTGCTTTTCTCATTTTTAGGAAGAGAACAGTAAGTAGTTATTATTTTAGAGAAGTGTCTCTTAAAACATTATGTAACCCTGTGCCTTAGGACCCCAAGAGAGTCTCTGTTCTTAGAAGAATATGGATTCAGAGAGATAGGGTCTTACATGTGAGTCCCACAGTGGTCTCTTATTGGCAATGAGAGCTTGGGCAAATCATTTACTCTCTTTAAGCCACAGGATCTTCATTTGCAAAAGGAAGATAAGAATAAGGATTGTTTGGGTGATTAAATTGTACACACACATGCGCACACACACACACTTATCTGTACAACATTTAATACAGTGACTAGCACATACTAGGCACTCAACAAATTCCTGTTATGGATTTTTAAATGCGTGTGTAAAAGGAGGAGAAAGTTGTGGGAAGTTGTGGGAAAACTTAGTTCACGGCCCTAAAAAGGGCCACCTCTCAAAGGGCTCTGATCAGTCAGTCCCTAATGATGGGCTCATAAGCAGAAACTATAGCACTTGGGGATTTAAGTTAAACATAAAAAGGAAGGTATCTAAGCATAATTATTAAACAGCAGGTACGTTTACACTGTTGGCTGGATCATCTTATCTGGAGAGCTTTAATAAGCAGAGAGTCTCCCCTGTTTTAGAGATGGGCAAGCAGGAAAATGACGTGGATGGGTGGGCCGTTCTCACCCCAAGATCACATGACTTAGTACTCACGGAAGTAACACCTCTTGTATGTTATTCCAGATGGACTGTCCTCCCATGATTATTGTCAGCTGCTTCATCAGTTCAAGGAGACAGCCACCTGGGTCACACTGGAATATTAGAAAGAAAATCTCATTTAAATTTTATGTAGCTCTAAAATGAAATAAAGTCATTATTATATGCCTAAAATAGTCTAAGGAACAGAGAGTAAAGACACTCTTCATTGGGCAACTAAGAGAAAACCTGAAACAGGTTAGACTGTCAGAACACAAAGCTGTATTCACACGTCTTCATTTCTGTATTTTCACAGCCAATACACCAGATCTCCAGGATAAGTCACAAATCTGCCCTTAAAGAATGTGATGTAGAAACACGAGGAGTAGTAGTTGACAAACTGGAACAAGAACAACTTGATGGCTAGATTGTTCTCATAGTCAGTCTGGTCCTTGGGAGCTCTGCAGCTAGAATAAAGAAAAGTTAATTCTGTAAAACTGTGAACGGCTTTGAGACGCTCATCAAAGCCACGGACACATGAGTTAACACAGTAAATATGTATATATATACACAATTCACACTGTTTTCATTTAAGCTGTTTTGAATTCCTTAACATAGCTACTATGTTAATTCCAAGTCTACACACTGTTGTAAGAGTTTCTCCCACTATGAAAGCAATATCCCACAAGGCAAAAAAAAAAAAAAAAGAGTCAGCCGTTCCTTAAAATTTATAATCACAACAGTATCCAATGGGCAAGAACTGTCCTCTGTCAGGTGTAAGTTGACAGAAAGCTACTTTTAAACATCCTGCTAAATGATATTCTCTTGTCTCCCTGAACGGCAGTAAGGTAGGACTATTGAAGAAAACAAAGAAAACACGGGGCATCTTGCTACAAGCATTTGGGGAACATAAAACGGGTCATCCTCCTAGTTCAGAATTTGAATTGGTCTTAGTGTTTTCCGAAGATGACCACTGAGCAGACCACTGGGAGAACCACCCAGCCACATGCAGTGGGTCGGAAGCACTTAGCTTGGGCTGCTAAGCCGCTGGCTGGGATACAAGCCAGAGAGAAGAAACATTTATTAAAGAAGCCACAGCTGATGAGAATGGAGCTACACTAACAGGAACAGCATGGGGGAGGACACATAACACTGTGATTACTTGTCCTCTCCGTAGCGCACAAGCTAATCTGCCACTGGAACCATGACCCTCTTCCATTTATTTGCAATACAGAGACTATTTACTTTCAACAATAAGGTTCATGATCTAATGTAATTGAAATTATTATTAAGCACTGACTTGTTTACACAGAGCTTGGACATTCTAATTCTTCCTTTTTCCCTTTTAGTAATGCAAAGCTGGAGGTAATTCACTTCTCACATAGGTGAGAGAAAATACGTTTACACTTGAAGTTTTCTAAAGACTCTAATGTACTGGAATTGAAGTGCCTACAAGATACAGTCTCTCTTTTGACCTGGTTCTAAAACTGGTGTAGAAATGACCTCAGCTGCAGGAGGAGCTTAACAGACTCAGTCATCTTGATTGCCACTTTCTCATATATGGCGTTCAGGGTCACGATGATGATAACGCTGATGAGAGAAGCAGTGATGGGCGTGGCCCACATTCAGTCAGGTACTTCTGGATTGGGTCTCTTCCATTCAGGTTCTTGGAAAGTTTTGCAGAAAATACAATGAACACTGAAAGTCTGCAGACAATGATCCCAATAACTGAAGCAACGGTCAACAGGACCTGACAATCCAAAAACCCAGCAGCATGAGACTCACTAATGATCGTATTTTTAAACAGAAAACTTGCACCCAACCCACGCTTAAACAGACAACATGCATGGCCTGTAAAACTCACATAAACGTGAGAAGTGATGTAAATCGCACATAAATGCCACAAGAGTCGTGAATATCAGGCATGTTAAAATTTAGTGGAGGAGGAATGAAGGATGTCAAAAAGAATGATTGCATCCACTAATGTAACATGCTGACAGCAGGAGCAGCTGTGTGCAGGACATAGGGAATATATGGGAACTCCAATTTCTGTGAAGTTTTCTGTAAACCTAATACTGCACTAAAGAAGGAAGCCTGCTAAGTATGTCTTTAAATGGCTGAAAATGGAGTAACTGGTGGCATGTTCTTTTGGAGACAAGTCTGTGATAGCAGAACCAATGAAAATACCCCTTCTACATGTATAGAATTACTTAGGTTATGATCTAGATGTAACCCATGAAAGGGATACGCTTCCTTTCAAGGGAGAACCTATCACTGATTCAGGGGTCAGCAGGTGCTAGCTGTCGTCTTCATTCTGAATAGGACCAGTGAAGCTGTGGACGTGCCATGAGGGAAATACTGGAAGTGACAGCAGGTCTCTGCTGATGTAAGCTTCACATGATTTTCGTACACCTTGAGATCTTAAAATTGCAGGTATTCATACTCCCTGCATTTGCACAAGATTCATGTCCCTGATCCATTTTATTTCTGACTGTGTGGACCCAAGGGCAACGGGGGTGTCTGAAGCATAATTTTCACGTGGCTGATAGGGTTTCAGCTCCTCACTAGCCAGGTATTTTTCTGGCCACTGAAGAATGCACATTAAAGATCCCATTTTTAAACTGTTTTCCTTCCATCTACCTTCTTGGTCATAGTCCAGAAGCATGTACTCAGTGTCCCTGGCCGCTCCTGATGGCTGCCCCAGAGAGAAAGCTACAAAGGATGTGAATTTCAAGACTAAGTGAACCACATCATGTTATTTACAGTAACAGCAGGTGGCTGGCTTGCACCTGCAGGGGAGAGCAGAGGGAATGTTTACAAACCCCTTCAGAAGCCACACTCTTGCATCTGGATCCCAGCTCCGATGCTAGCTGTCGGGCCTTGTGCTAATTTCTTAACCTCTAGGGGCTTCAGTCTCCTCACCCATATATTGGGGGGATAATAATAGGAATTTATAGGACCATTGTGATGAGTCAATTATTTACTAATTGTGAAAACTTTTGGGACATTAACCACAGGCATGTGAAAAACTCTACCTAATTTTTAGCTATGAATATGGTGACCAAGTTCTTAAAAAGTTGTTTTTCTTAGTTTTTAAGCCATCAGTTTGTAGAGAATGCATTTTATTTCCTCCTCTATTCTCTTTCATCATCCTTTTCTTCACAGTTAAGGCTTCATGCTTGTGAAAGGAATTACTTTTTGGTGTATGTGTAATTAAATGTGAAAATTAATTAAGGCTGAGAAAAATATATTCTAGAAAGTATATTAAGCCTTCCTTTTTTGTACAGCACATATAGGCCATTTAAATATTATGCATTTTAAATAAGTCTGCATAATAATTTTTTAATTATGTATTAAGAAAACATTATATTTAAGATTCTTTAAATGCTTACTATTGCTTCAGCACACATCTATTTTTCTAAATCCTCACAATAACCCTGTGGGGAAGGTAATATTATGTCTCTTTTACAGATTAGGAAGTAGAGCCACGTGGAGATGATGCAATTTGCCCCAAATGAAGCAACTATTAAGTGAAAGAACTGAAATACTCAAAGAGCCCAAAGACACACTAACTGTATAGCACTATCTCCTTCATGGTCTGTGAAGTCAATTCTAATTCATTTCAGAACTTTTACAAACTTGACACATTTCTATTTTTCTTCCAAGCACTTATTGCGTTCAATATTTCTTAAGAAACAGGAAAGCTTTCCATTCTCCTTCCTCAAGTTTCTTCTTATTTATCATGTTTTCTGATCATAACTTTAATATTTGCTCATTAAAGAAAATTTGAAAGTAGTCAGTAGTGGACAGAACTGCTGTCCTGGATCTGTCCCCAGTCTTAGAAGAGGACCCAGAATTTGATTTAGGGTAAATAACCTCCCTTCTGTTTTTAGTCATGTGATTTAATCTCGATTGACCCACTCTTTCTGAAGCACCAGAGGTAGATCTCAGTTGGTTTAGGACAAATAATACCCCTCATTCTATTGGCTTCGCACATGATTTGAGAATTGGCAAGTAACCCAGGAAGAGCCACTATTATGTGAGAAGATACATGCTGTTGCCCATGTGAATGATTAGCTTCCTCTATCAAAAGAGGAAGCTGCCCAAAGAGACCTCTCTTTGTTTGGATGGATGTGTGACCTGAGATGCTGAGTGCCTAGAAGCAGAATGCTGAGACATCCTTGGGCACAGAATGAAGACAGGACAAAAGCAGCCCTTGACATCATCTGGGCTACAGTATCTCTCCTTGACTGAAGCCAGACCTCAGACCTGAGGATTTCATTTACAGGAACCAATAAATCCCATGTATCCCCATTTTTTGGTTGTTGTTTAAACACATTGGAGATTGATTTTGTCACCTACAATCAAAAGACTCCAACTCTGAGAATGAATAAAAAATAAAATAAGAAAAATTCTTCTACCTATAGACATAATTCCATCAGAACGGTGCACTGTTTGTATATTACAAATCATTTTATACATTAATTTTATTCTCAAGCCTATCATAAGCATAACACTTTGACATGTCATAAAATATTTTCATGGACACACTTTCATGGCTGCATAATATTCTACTATGTGAAGGTTTGGAAGAATATTTTGGCTGAGATTTTATATATATATACATACAAAAGTATGTCTGTGAGTTGCATCCATACTGAATTTTCCCTGCCATTTTGAAATACTTCCTGATTAAAAGTGTTTCAAAACTGAATTATTGGATTAAAGCATATGAATATTTTTAACTCTTGATATGAACTGCCAGACTGCTTTCTAAGAAGGCTTGAGGAGTACACCAGAAATTAACACAGCATTGTTAATCAACCACACTTCACAAAAAATATCCAGTAACCTAGGCATGGGATTGGTGATCACTGGCGCTTCATCCTCATAAACAGATGTGTGTCCCTTGAGAGGTGGAAAACTATTTCATTCTGATGTGCACTGAATGAATTACCGTTGGAGTGTGACTTCTATTTTTTCCTTTGTGAATGTGTGTTCATCTCTACCTCCTATGCTCCTTATATTTTTTGATGTTACCTTTGAAGTGATCTGAACTCACTATGTATTGAAGGAATTAGCCCCTTGTCAGATTTGTAAACATATAACATCCTCTGTTGTTTTGTTTAAAATTAGGATGCTTCTGATGCATGGAAATCTTTATATATCTTCCTCTGAAACTTACTGTTCATCTAGATGTTGTATATTCATCCATATTTATTTGTAGTTTTTTTCTAATTGTGTTACTTTTTTAAATGTTTCTGGAATGTAACACAATATATAGTTCACTGTATGATTTCAATCTTTTCTTTCCCCCCCAATTAGCTAACAAGTGTTCCATTTACTGAATATCCTTTATCTCCCTGATTTGTAATGTCTTCCATCTCTTATATTAAATTATTATTGATATCAGAGCCCATATCTGGACTTCCTGTCCTATTTTCTAATCTGCCTATTCTTGAGCTAGTAAAGCTCTCATTATCTTAATAATTATTATACTACTAATATGATTTTATCCACAATAAATCCCAAATCAATTTTATAACTTCTGATATTTTGGAGATATGATCTTTTAATCTAGAATCATGTGATTAAAGCATCTTTTATATCTTTCTGTAGTTTTTTTTTTTTTGATAGTTCCTACTATCCTTTAGTTAGGGTATTCTTAGACATTTTACCTTGGTTGTTATTCTTGGAAAATTTTAGAATTTTTAATGCCTCCATCTCGTCTCTTAATCAGACCCTGGAGAATCCTAAACCACTGATCTGACTTTAACAAATGAGGTGAAAAAAACTGGGGGAAGCACTGTGAGCAAAAGAGATTGTGGAACCTCCAGAGTGGCTGCCTGCTTTGGCTCAGATGTTCTCTGGAAAAATGTTTTCTCTATGAAACTACATAGTTCCCAGCTTGATTTTCAGTTTTCTCAGCACTTCACATTAGATTTTAAAAAGTCTGTGGCAGGTTCTTACCCAGAAAAAAGCACTTGCACAAAGAGTTATATGTATACACTTTCCCCAGGTGGTAAATGGAACACGCTCTTCTTCCTAATTAAAAAAACAAGTTTAGTCAATCAAGGGATTACACCAATGAAATGATTTTTCTCCTAACTGGTCACTAAATCGTAAACAGAACTTAAAAAAATAATAATAATTTTCAGACGTAGCCTCCTTATTTGTAACTGCGTGGGTTTTTTTTTCCGTTTTTTTTTCTTTTCTGTTATCGATGTAAAACACACAACAAAATACATACAGTGTTCATTTTAATACTATATTTTCAAAATGCACATGTGGACAGTAAACTGTTTCCCTGCCATGGTCTGAATTTAGGGGTCTGGGTACCTGATGAGGTCAAGTTTTAAAGCTCTATTTCTTAGCTTGCCTTTGATTTCAGAAGTGACGGTAGTGACAGCTTAGACTCCATGCAAGATAGGAAGTTTCACAAGTGTCTGCAGATAACTGGTCTCCACTGTGTGTTTCTTGGTTAAGCTTTACGTGTTAATTAGCTACAACAATGAAGTTTTAGAATTTCCATCTTAGAGTTTATATTTAGATTTCTTTTTTAGAGATGAAATCCGTAATACTCAAGATTTACCTGGAATATAAAAGCAGATACAGTATAATAAAAGCTGTAACAAAGTACATGGCCCTCCCTCTGTGCCAGGAAGTTTTCCAAGTAGATTTTTTACATTAATTAGACCTGTCCTTACCGCAGTCATGAGGAAGCAAATCTCTTATTCTTATTTTATAGGAAACTATGGCACAGAGAAGTTAAGATATCCAAGATCACTCAGGAAGCCAGCTGTTGTTTTCAATTATGTATTTAGGGAACTTCATTCCTAAGGTCTCACTACCACAACGCTGGCCTCTCTAAACAATGGAGCATGCATTTGCAATTAAACAATTCAAATAAATAACTAAAAAAAAATTAAACAATTTTTTAAATAATGAAGAACGATAAAATGAAATGAGTCTTCATCTTCAATTTTTCAACAAGCATGTTCCAATGAAAATTTAAACTTATTAGTTGGCAATTTTAAATTTACAATTGGCAGTTTAAATGTCCAAAAATCTTTTCTTCAGTATTTTTTTGTATTCTGCCAATATGATACGTTTTTGTTTTTCAGGACTCAAAAACATTACGCACATCTAATTTTGTCTAAGTTTCAGCTTTCATCTCTGGATGTACAGTCTTTCACCAACATATTCTTTGACACCATCTTCTGTTGTAAACAATGGGAACTATTCATAATGGGGATTATTAGAAACTTATTACATTGTAAAAGACAAATGTCCCTTTCTGTTGGTAGCTGAACCTCATTTTTTTCCATTTATAAAAAGAGGAGTTTGACCTGCTCCCTCCAGACATTTTCAGTGCCAACATTCTGTAGATCTGTGATTCAATTTATTAAATCTTTAGTTGGAGACATTTTCAGATGTTCCTAGTAAAAGCATTTTGTTTCCAAGTGTTAATCATGCTCACAACCTACTGTCCTGCTGCTGCTGACTGCAAGTACCATCAGCTCTAAATTATCTCAGCTGATGGAAAGAAGCAATAATACAGATGTCTCAAAAAATCATCTTTACATAGCTCTGGAATGTTGATACAAAGATATATAGTTTTATTTTTTTACTTTTGCAGCATGAGTGGCAGCAATAAATTTTCATTTCCAATTATATACAATGCCTAGCTCAAACACTGCTCAAACAGTGATGGCTCCTCAACAAAAGTTTCCCTGCTTCTTCTGCCCTTTCTCTGACTTCAGGGTGAGAGCCACGTTGCTTTGTGCACATCCCAAACGGAAGGGAGAGCAGTGACCTGGACTTAGTTCAAGACAAAGGGGCACCTTGTCTACGATGAAAAGGAGCCGCAATAATTACGGCACATGTGAAAAAATGGGAGTCAACTATAAAAATCAATGTGTCTTACCTTCTACATCTATGTAATTGCGGCTAATTTATAGTTTGCATTTATTTATTGGTGTTATGAATGGATACAAATCAATGCCCCTTTTCTTATACACTTATAGCAGTCCTTTTTTTTCCCCCCTTTTTACTGTTAGTATGAAGGAAGGACCACAGTTCTCTTCTGTGTCCACCATTCCGGGCAGTGCTCCTTCAGCTTGGCTGCACATTAGAATAACCAGAGGAGCTTTAAAAACTTCCCTATGCCAGAATGCACCCCAGGCCACTAAGTACCATCAGAGCTTGCAGTGATGGAATCCTGGCACCAACATTTTTTGAGGTCCCCTGGTGATTCCAACATGCAGCCAAGGCTGACAAGCCCAGAAGTAAACAGACTAAAGTGCATCTAAACAGCGACCGCTTTTCCTGGGTAATCTCATCTGTCTCCACGTGGGGACACCGCATCTCCTATTCTGGCCGGACTTGTTCTTCCTGCTCAACCGTGTCCCATTTGTACTCAAGTTCTGCCTGGCGCCGCTTTCAGATCTCCAGAAGTAAGGTGGCTAAGAGAGAGAGAGAACAGCAGAACGTGGATCTTCAGTGATGACTGATGCTTCTGAAATCTGTACTTAATATTTATTACCATTAACACTTTGGTAAACGGTTAATAAAATCACATTTTATTTATAGGCGATACTAATGAGAAACATGAGTTAATGCCTTTTTTTAAAGAAAAAAGAAAATGTAGATAATTTATTGAACTTCGGAAAACAGACTAACTAGCTCTCTAGCTCAGGGGAAAGGTATTAACGTGATGGTCAGGGGCAGGTGACTGTGTCTGATTCTAAAGTACCTGCTACCAGCACATTATGCCCACTAAAAACACAAATATCAGGGGGATGGGTGGGTATAGCTCAGTGGTAGAGCACGTGCTTTACATGTACAAGGTCCTGGGTTCAAGCCCCAATACGTCCATTAAAAAGAAAGTTAAAAAAAACACCAGTAACTGTCATAATTTAAAATCACTGCACGGTCCACCCTCCAAGCCTTCTCCTCTCATCCTTCTGTCTGTTCTGTCAAAAGGACCTGAGGGTGGGGAAGGGGATGAGAATGCTTTAGTAGCCCCTGCACTTCTATTTTCCACCACCCCAGTCACACAAAATTAAAATAATATTCTTAAATATGGAAAACTGCCATTTTCCTCAATCTTCGATAAAGTACTTTTTAGAAATCGTCATTCTGTTTTAAGACTCGTAACTTCAAGTTGTAGACAAAAACAACATGAAATGTTAATTGAAAATGTGGCTTCAGGGTAAATCCCCAAAGCCCTTCTTACAACCAGACTGTTACCCCAAGGCCCCAACTCTAGAGAAATTCCAGAATAACCACTGTTCCCTCCACCATTATACATGAGTCTCTACCATGCTCTGAGAATAAAGAGAAAAAAGACACAGTCCCTGCTTCCGGGAGCTCCTAGGTGCACAGGACTCATCGTGAAATGATGGCTGAGGAGAAGTGTTAAGAGGGCCTGGATAACAGTCAGCAGAGGGTGCTCGGGGCAGAGAGCCGGAACTGTAGCCTAGGCTCTCCCAGAGGAGGGAACCACTGTGGTGAGCTCTCAGACGCCCTAGATGTGATCAGGTGAAGGTATAATGTTAAGGCCATTTCTCCCTGGTGAGCTGCACCTGCAAAGGAGGGAGGCCAAAGAGAGCCAGGTCCCTTCCAGGAACTGCAAAGATTCTAGGAGTGAGCACAGGTTGTGGGAGGCAGGTAAGGCAACCAGGTAGAGAGATCACAGGTGCACATCACACAGGACTCTGTGTGCCTCCAGGTAGAGGAGACATGCAAAGTGATCTAGAAAGAGACAAGATAGAGGCAGGGAGACTTATTGGCAGGTTCATTTGAAGGCCTGCTGAGGCCCCGCCAGGAGGAGAGAGAAGAAAACATTTCAGCCGGTGGAAGGATTGGCCACAGGTGTGATGGAAGGGCAGGAAGAGGTCAAAGATGCCGGCCAGGTTTCTGGCTTTGGCAGTGTCTTAAATTATAGTGCCGTTCCCTGAAATAAGAAGGGCAGGAAGAGGGGCAAGTCGTGAGAGGAGACAACTGATTCAGTTCTGGCTGGGTGTTGTGGGCTTCAGGAGAGATGTCCAGTAGGCAAATAAAAGTCTAGAAATCAGGAGAAAGTTCTTGGCTGAGCCAAGTAGTTTTCCTGTTTCAAGAGGCTAATGGGTGTGAGTGGACAAGCTCACGAGAAGACGTGTAGAGGGGTAGCTCTCACCGTCCTGCACATGGGAAGCATCTGGGAGCCTTTAAAAAATTGTGTGCCCCAGCCTGGAATGGGGCCTTTGTACTGTTTATTGTTTTTTAAATACTTTCCTTTTGGGGGTGGTGTTAATTTATTTATTTTAATGGAGGTGCTGGGAGTTGAACTCAGGACCTCTTGCATGCCAAGCAGTTGCTCTACCACTGAGCCGTGCCCTCCCCACCTTTTTTTATTTTTAGACATTAGCTCTACTGAGCAGCCAGTGTTGAGAATCAACCTGTAGAGAGCAGAGAGCCTTGGGGTAGAGATCAAGGAGAAGCTGCCCGGAGCCCTGCAGACCCCACCAGGGGCAGCCGGAGACGCAGGGAGCCTCGGACGGGCTGTGAGGAACGTGAACTCAACACTCCCCAATGGCGAAGATGACGAACATGTTTCAAGCACCCACTTCCCAGCAGTGTTTGTTCTGACTTTACTAGATTTTCAGTAATACTGAGTGAGAATAGAAATAATCTGGACACAGGGATCAAATTCAAATGCTGTTTCTGACCATTCTTAGTTGCCTGATTACTGATTAAAAGGTTACCCGTCTGCCACGTGTAAAATGGGGGACCTAGAACCGTGCTCGTGGGCTGCTCTGAGCGTAATGAAATGACATCTATAAAGGCCCTCCTGACTCTCAGAGGTAATTGCTACTATTGTCCCCATTTGGGACACCAAGAAACAGAGGCACAGAAAGCGTCAAACATTTGCCTAAGATGAGGTTTGGGGTCAGGAATCAAGCCAATGCCTTCTTGGATCCAGAGCCCAGGATCTTCTTACGAGCAACACGGCACCGCCCAGGCTCCCTGCTCCAAAACCCGCCTCCCTTTGGCTCAGTTCCATGGGGCCTGTGCTGCACAGATGTCGTCACTGCCTGCCTGCCTGCCCGGTGTCTGACCCCGGCACTGCTCCCTCCATCTCACACACCGCTTCCTTGGGCACACCAACCCTCACGAGGCCATTGCTGTGGGTACTCGGATGTTTACACGGAAACGCAGGTGGCAGCCCAGCATTTTGCTATAAATGCTGCTGTCAGTGGAGGCAAAGAGCTCACAGTTGGTGGGGGAGGCCACTTCTGGTCTCCTTCTTGGCGGAGAGCTGGATGGAATCCAGTTTCCCTCTGCAACTTAGACATCCAGCATGAGGTATATGTAAGGCCATCTGGCCTCTCTACGTAGATATGATGCCCCCGCAGTTGTACTTAACATTGTAACCTCCTGGTTCCACCAGGGAGCAGAGGCCATGGCCTGTTGTCCACCAAGTTTTGTTTCCTTGCACAACAGCTACAATGGGGTGAGTTAACACCGGACCAGGAAGTCTACAAAGCCCTCGTGTACTATTTACTGACACTTGCAGGTCACCCAAATACCCCAGATCCTCCACGTAAACAACTAGTAAGAGGAACTGAGCTGGCTCGTCTGTCAGGCCCCTGATGGCAGGACTGATTTTGCCTCTCCTGCTCTCGGGATGATCCGTTCCCTTCTGTGTGCCCTTCCCCGAGCGAAAGAGACTGTTCTTTTTTCATGGGCTACGGAGTATTTGTGGCTGTCTGACCAGAACCTTCAAAAGTAGAGCTCTTGGTGAGAATGGAAGCATGGCACCCACTTCTCATGAGCTCAGCTACCCAACAGCCTCATCCAGCCAAGACTGTGGCCAACACCAGGGGTTCATGCTGCTGAGTGTTGGGTCTGGAGAGCAATGCCTCCACCACTGAGAAGCTGCCCCACCACTTGTGCTCTTGTCCCCATCCAGGGGGAGGTGATGCATCCATGGGGTGAAAGCCTTGAGGGCACTAGGTGACTATGGACCAAGCTGTGACTGTCCTGTCCTGCTCCCCATGTGACCCATGTTAGCCTCACATGCAAAAAATCCCCAAAGAGACCCCTGCTTGGGTGCATGTGTCACCTATAAGCCAACTGTCCTCAGGCCGCCTAAGAAGCAACACAGTATACACAGTGAGCCACCCACTCACTGATGTCCCCAAGGCTCACAGTTCCCTAATGTGACAACAGGTACCCCCAGCAAATGAAGAACCTTAATTTGTAATTGACTTGAGAATTCTACTGCCAACACTGCCTTCCACCTTTCACTTATGAAGTTCTTTCCAATCTGTCCCCTGCTCTGCAACTGTGCAATCAGTCCAGAGCTCCTTCATGAGACAGGAGGGAAGGGGGCTGGGCACAGCCATTAAAAGAATGGCATAGCCATTAGCAACGAGATGGTGGAAAAGTCAACTCCCAGTAGATCTTGAGCTTCAATACACACTCACTGAAATACAGCAGGATTCTAGATGGCACACCCACAGGTGCCAGGACAGGTTCAAGGCTGACCATAAAAGTCCAAAGTGTGAGTGGTGGCCCAATTTCTGGGAATCCCAGCACCTTCCCCAAAGCGGTTGGAATATTCCTCCCACTTATTAACATATGAAGATACTGAGTGCATAAAAACTAACAACCCCACACCTCGTGGCTGCTCTCCCTGCTGAGGGAGACAGCCCACACTCTGTCTGTGGAGTGTGTATCTACTTTTATTTTAAACTGGAGCACCCAACCCCCAAGCCTCATGGCCTGTCTCTTGCCTTCTGAAACAGCCCACTCTGTCTATGGAGTATATCTCTCTGAATAAATCTACGTTCACTGAGCTGTGGCTCTCTCTTGAATTCGTTTCTGTGCAAACCAAGGACCCACACTTGACGAGGTGCATCCCAGGGAGCCAAATAAGGCCTGGGATACGGCCATCCTCTCCCCCAAATTTTCCTGTATCATACATTCCTTCCCAAAGGATCTCACCTTGTGCACTCCAAAATAGACAGCACTCATGTGTCCTGACCTGGATCTGCTTCTGTGTGTATCATTTCTCACATCCACAAGAACGTCACCTTCATGAGGACAGGGATTTGGTTCTGTTCGCAACAGAAGCACCAGCACATCACAGGTGCTGGAGAAGTATTAGCTGAATGAATGAGCTGTGGGAAGTCCTGGGATTTCCACCTGCAACTCCTAGCCTCTTGGGTCCCAGCTGACTTCAGGTGCTCCCTGCTACTCATGGCTGACCTCTTGCCACCACTCTCTGCTCTGCCATCACCTGAGCCGGGATGAACTGAGATGGGCACACACCCCGGAGAGCATGGCGTCTGGTTCATGAGGTTGCAACACACTCGCCCTCTGACTGCCAGGGGTTACTCAGGACGAACTGAAGGCAGCCCCATGTGCACTGCCCTGCCCCACAACTCACTTGAAGCACCAGGGCTGCACACAGGGGAAACGCTGGCCCTTTCCAACCTAAGGAGAGGGACTATGGGTGAGAAGAGGGTCTCTGTCAACTAACAGTCTCTTTATGAGCCCAGTCTTAGGAAAGCTCTTTAAAGACACTCTTGGTGTCTGCCTTGTGTTTCTGTAATCCCTCTAGATTTGTCATTTTAATCTACGCATCAGAAATACAGATGGTCTTGAAATCTCCACTGATTTTCAATGAAGAAAATCCTCAATTTCCTTCTCTGCTAAGAAAATTACTGCACTTTATATAGAAAAAGCAGCTTCCTTTCATGAGTTTCTATCTTCAAACACCTAATTTCACAAGAATCAGTGAAGCAGGACATGAAAATCATGCTGTGCTTTATCACCTACAGGTGGGCAGGGATGAAACGAATGAGTACTGATCTCATGAGACGGGAAGGCTGGGGCTGTCTTATTCCTGCTACAGATGGAAGGGTCCATATCTGTGAGGGTGAGGAAGGACCAAGGATGTGAAACCAACATTTTCTAACTCATTTCCCCTTTTCAGAGTCCCAGACAAAACAGTGTCATTGTATCAACAAAAACAAGAACATTTGCACACTTCTAAAAGCATGCTACAAGTTACTACTACACACGGCACTCTGTCACTGACCTAAAGGCTGATGACAGCCAAGAAATTTGAAGGGATCTTATTCTGTGCTCATCCCTTTTTGTCTTTGGAACCTCAGGATAATTGCCTCCTCTCCCTGAGTGTCATTTTCCTCATCCTTCAAATGGGAGTGACACAGTCATTCATTTGCTCAGTGTCTATTCGACAACAGGAGACAGCTTATGAAAACAACAACAACAAAAAGCAAAACAGCAATTCTGATCTGTGCTGTCTTCCTCCTCCTCCCTGAACATGAACTTACAGGGTAAAATGGCATCTTTCATTAAATCCCGAACTTAAGGAGCATTTCTGATAAGGAAGTCACAGGACTGCCGTGTAACTGAGAAATGACCTGGTGAAAAAGAATGAGTTACCAGCAAATCCTCAAAACCCGTAAGGGTGAAAAACCTGTTAGCTACAGGCATGGGTTGGAGATCCTTAGTTCCCCATTTGACAAAGCCGAGAACGTTGCAGGGTCCATGAAAGACACAGATAGCCAAGTACAACCACACCATGTTTTGGAGTACACCGGGGCCACATCGCTGCTGACCTGCACTGCTGTGTGTCCCAGAGCAAGAGCCCTGGGCGGGGGTGACTGTGATTGATGCTGGACAAGAACTTCCTGTTCTGTCTCTTTTGCTCTCTCTCTTCCTGCAATAAAACAACTGGTAGGACTCTGGTGGGGAGCACTGCACCCACTTTCTCTGGCAAACCACACACCAGGCAGCTCTAGCTGATCTGAGAGAGGACTCTTCAATGAACATATATACACCAAAGTCAGGCAGAAGGCTGCCTGTGACCTTGGGAATCCAAACCAGCTTTTCCTGTTAATCAGGATATTAGACATCTAAAGAAAGTGTGCACCAGATGAAGACGATGCCCTAGACAGCGTTGGTGGTTATGTCCAGCAGTGTCTAAGGACAAGTCATACTCTCGCAGATGGGAGAATTTTGGTTGCTTTCAGAGTTTGCTACTGAAGAGCTGGGACATTTCATTGGGCCTTGAAACTCCAGACATCTTTACTCACAAAGGCAGACAAGGTAGGTGAGCCAGCTCAGCCTTTATTCCAACTTCCTAACCAAAATGCTATGAGGTTGAAAATATATTTCTCAGACTCTTCTGCAGCAAGGGTTCCAGATGTGGCTTTAAAAATGCCCATCAGAGACTGAGATTTGCAAATATTAAATACTATATATAAAAATAGCTAAAGACAATAAATTTCTTCTGTATAGCACAGGGAACTATATTTAATATCTTGTAATAGCCTTTAATGAAAAAGAATATGAAAAGGAATTCATACATATATACGTGTATATGAATGACAGGAACATTGTGCTGTACATCAGAAATTGACACATTGTAACTGACTATACTTCAATTAATATATATACATACATATTTATATATGTATATATATATATATATATATATATATTGCCCATCAGCAGCATCTGAGTGTCACTGAAAGCAGAAACCCAGATGAATGGAGGCAGAGGTGTTTGGAGGAGCTACGTTATTTTGCTGGGGGAGAGGCAGCCGGCACGGCAGAGATCTAGAAGGAATGCTCACAAGAGCCACTCACTGATCTGCAAGTGAGTTAGGGTAACAGCTTCCTGAAATCCTCCCTGGCCCTCCTGATGAGCCAGGTGTCTGGCGTTTCTCTGGAAATCACTAGGCGCAGCCTGGAACTCAAAGGTAAAAATTAAAAACTGCAGTCAGGAGTTTGGCAGGACGCGCTGGACAAAAGTAGGTCAGAAACAACAAGGAATGGGGAGGGGAGAGAACGTGTGCTGAGGACCCTGACTTCAGTGGTGGATTGTCTGTGTTGAGGACTCTGAGTCAGTATGAGTAGATGGATTGGTGTGGACTAAAATGGTGGACAGTGTTCAGATAAGTGTGTGATTTGGACTATATTTATTAGAGGAGGGTTCTTTTTTTCCCCTTCAACATTGATCATTTCTAGGGAGCAGAAAAATACTCTGCCACACAATATCTAAGTGCAAAAGAATATGCTACTGGATGATGGTGGTATTAAATATTTCAGTTCTGCAGTTCCAAGGTTTCCTTAATGAGGTTCACAGCAGTAGGTACTTAAAATAATATAAAGACATCATCATATGTACATATCCTTATAGATACACATATGGTGCTATAAGTGGGCCTGAAATGTGTTCTGCATTCTAAAATCTGATGAAATAAAATCAGTAGCTCAATATGCCTGTTGGTTCTATAATCATTATGTAGCTAATGATCACAGAAAGCAAGATCAACTAGGAAATTTGAGATTTGTATTTTCCAGTGTCAAAGTTAATATTTTCTGATTTACTTAAAAAGCATTTTTTTAATTAGGGCTGTCATCATCCATTTGTATACGGGTTTCAGTAGATGTGTTCAGATGTTCTAGACAGTGAATCAGAGCAAGACTGAGGTTTAGGCAGTAGTTAAAAGTCTCACCTGTGTGATCAGCATCCACATACTGCTATACTGAAAATCCTTAAAAGTGAGAACTTCATTAAAGCAACGAAAAGTTAGGGAAATAAATAGCCACAGACTAGTGGAAGATTTGTAATGTGTAAAAATGGCAAAGGGTATTCATGAGCATATTTTTAAAAACTCCTACACTTTAATAAGGAAAACAACAAACTGACAACAAGTTGCACACTGCTCACTGTAGGAGAAGACAGGCAAATGGACTTTTATGTGAATGGGGCTGGAGCTGTAGAATTAGTTAGTCTTGCAAGTAACTCAGTTAAAAAAATGCAAATGGGATACACTTCAAGAATATCTGAGTAAAAATCTTGGAAAACTTACTCCTCTATGAAGCAATGACAATGGCAAAATTTGTCAAACTTAACCTCTGCAGAACTCTAGAAATTAAACAAAGTCTTCCAGCAATCCGGGGAGGGTTTATTTGGGAAAAAAAAATAAACAGCTAAATCTCCATAAAGATAGTGAGGTTTGTGGCATTGTAACTTAATCTACCCCCATCCCTGTATCCTCACCTAAACTGTGGCCTTTAAAAGCAACAGTCTCACAATCAATGTAGGGGCAGAAGTGATTTGAAGTTACCCAAAAAATCCGCCCCCAGAGAGCTGTCACTATTTGACCTATCTCAAACCCATTCTGTGCAAAAAGCCTGTCCCCTGAATGCTTGTGGAAAACAATCAGCAGTGAGTATTTAACATTAAAACTGCCTGAGGCAGTGGTACCAGTAGAGGCTAACTAGATGCTGACTAGGAAACTTAGAAGACAAAATTGTGTAATGAGACTTTCTGGGGGTGGAGGTAGGGTTAAAAATCTCCAAAAATTTCTGAGAATTTTAGAAGTCCGTACACATGTGTGGCACATGGCAAGGAAAGATCTGAGAAAATCTTAAGCCTTCAACTCTGGCTGAACTAGAGGTTCTGCATAAGCAAGAACTAAAGGCTACGGAAGAGCTGCAGACTGCCTGCCGGTGCTGAGGGCATCTCTCCACACGCAGACACACAGCCACCTGGCAACAGCTCAAACGACTGGCTCCAGGCATTGAAAGAAATCACTGTCCAATCATTATTACAGTGATGACAACTAGGCTTTCTGCACACATACTGATCTCATGGCCATGCATGGTAAAGAATACAGACTTTACAGAATTTGTTCAGGAAAGTAACTACATAAATAACTGCAGCAGCAATGACAATGGAAGCAACGATTAACCCTGGAGATGAGGAAAATCTGGCTTTCAGATCTGCTACATTGTAATATTTTAAATGTCCAGTTTTCAACAGAAAATTACAAGATGTACAAAGAAACAGAAAGTTTGGCCATAACAGAGGGTAAAAAGTAGTCAATAGAAACTCCCTGAGGAAGCCCAGACACTGGACTTACTAGACAAAGACATAAATAAGCAATTACACGTATGTTCAAAGAGCTAATAGAAACCATGCTTAAAGGATTAAATTATGTGAACATCTCATTGTACAGAGAATATCAATAGATAAAATTTATATTAAAAACCAACTAGAAATTCTAGAGATACAAATATAATAACTGAAATGAAAAATTCAGTAAGAGGTTTCTCTGTAGATATGAACTTGTTGAAGAAAAATTCAATTAACTTAAAAATACTGAGATTATCCATTCTTTGGAACAGAAAGAAAAAGGAATGGAAAAAAATGAACACTGTGTCAGAGGTAGGTGGGACACCATCAACAATACTAATACATGCAAAATGGGAGTGCCAGAAGGAAGGAGAGAAAAAAAGGGGTAGAAAAAATATATAAAGAAATAATGGCTGAAAACTTCCCAAATTTGATGAAAACATTAATTTATACATCCCAGCAGCTCAACAAACTCCCGTGGTATAAACCTAGAGACATCTAGAATAGGCACATCAGATTTAGTGTGTCAAAAGACAAGAACAAAGAATCTTGACAGCAGAAAGAGAAAAGTGGCTCAACATATACAAAGGCTCCTGTCTAAGACAGTTGATTTCTCATCAAAAACAATGGAGACCAGAAGGCAGTGGAATGGTATCGTCAAAGTGATAAAAGGAAAAGACTGTCACCAAGTATTTTATAGCCAGCAGAATGATTCTTCAAAAAAATTAAAGGAAATTAGACACTCCTACCAAAACAAATCTGAAAGAATCCATTGCTAGCAGGCCTGCCCTACAGAAATAATAAGGATAGTCCAGCAGCTGTAATGAAAGACACTCGCCTGAAAAATAAGAGCACTAGTAGAGGTAACTACATGAGTAAACAATAAAACAGTATAATAAGCATT
>NC_045731.1:22148633-22171277 GCF_009834535.1 Camelus ferus
TCAGGAGATCACCTCCAAAGGCACTTTATTTTAGAGGAACAAAAATAATTCAAAAAGCACTTGGAAATTCTATCTCCCATGAACGAAAAGAACACAAAATAAGTTTCACTCCAGCGTTGAATACAGAATAACATACTGCCTACTCTCAGAAATGGATCGAATTTTCTAATTCATTAGGGATTATTTAGATAATAAGAAAATGAATAAATCTGAAAAATCTCTCTAGAATAGCTGTTACTCCCATCCTGTTATGTAGGGTAGAGTTAGGCTGAATTATTTAATTAGTATTTTAATGAGACTATAAAGTTCTAAAAAGTCCTATCCATTTCTCCCAAAAGCGTGACAACTTTTCCTTTCAATGACCTTTATTTGACTTAACTAGAACAATAACTATTTTCCAAGGGCTTTTTTCGTGTGTGTTAAAATACCAAATGCATATGCTGCCCTCAGAAATGTTGTTGTTATTATTAATGCTGATAATAGCCCCAATAAGAAATATTTACAATTATGACTCATTTTGGAATAACAGGTCATTGGATTAAAGTCCTTTTGAAAATAAGCAGAAAAAACGAACATAATTTCTACACCAGGGACAGGAGCTGCACCCTTAATCGAACCTGGTCACTAAGCACAACAAAAGCAAAGATGAAACTCAAATCAGACACCAGGCCACAAAGCATAGCTGACTGAAGATGCCACAAAATGACCTTTCATTCACCGAGGGAATCAGATGCGTTTCTATGTATATTATATATTTTAAAAGCAATTATTATATATATAGCATGTAATTTAGGAAAAAGAAAACTCCCTCTTTCTGTAGACTTATAAACAGGAAGCCCAATGGGGTGTCTTGCAGACATGAACCGGCATGCATAAATGCAAAGCCTATTGACAAAAATACTTTCCTGTCTCCTAAGCTTAAAAAAAAAAAGTAATTCAAGGCAGTGGTGAGCTCAAAGGTCTCAGATACAAAACGTGCACATCATCAGCCTTCTAGTAGATAAAAGTGCGCCATGCATAATAGAAAAGATGAAGTTTCCTATGGAAATCTATTTTGAGATGCAACAATTTAAAGGCAACCGAGAGCTCAAAACCAAGTTCAAACAAAGAGAAACAAAGGCCAAGCAAATTTACAGAAATGGACAAAGACATTGGAGAAGGAGGGGATCTGTGTTCTACCAATACTCCAGATCAGCAAATTCATCCTGAATTCAAGCCAGTGATGTGCCATGAGGTGACTCAAGGAACCAGGCTGAAACCATCGGCCAGAAGAAATAGGAAAAATGTCAAAGGCAGGTGTGAGGTGTGGAAGGGGTGACCCTGTGACCCTTGCTGCCATGAGGCAGGATGCTCTTGCGGGCTTTCTGCACAGGCTGGCGGCTCACATGACTCTGTTTAGAAGGATATCAGCCAACAGCTGTGCCACACGGGCTGCAGCCCGTGCTGAGTCACATCTAGTAACGGTTCTGAGTTCATCCTTAGACGACATGACCAGAAGGATCTGAGAATCAATGATGGAGAATTACCTGAATGAGTATTCCATTTCATTCCTTGGCAGTAAACCTTCAGCTTTGTACAACATAAATATTGACAAAGATATACACAGGCAACCTATTTGAAAGCCTGACTGCATAATTGCATCTAATTGAGAAAAGCGGGCTCCGTTTCGGTATGCTAGGTCTTTGTTTGGCTCGGTAACCGATGCTTCTGAGACCCAAAGCATATTCTAGTATAACCGACAGCACAGAAATCCCCACTGATGACTTACTCATTTCAGGGTATTCATAAAATAACCCCAGTTTGCCCGTTGGATACAGATGGTTGTCCCATTCCCATCGTGGGGTGGTCTGTTCTGCTCCCGAAACTGTGGCATCATTAGATTCATGACCCAGCTGTCAAACAGATCAAATTATAAGGCAAGATATTATCAGACCAAGGTCATAAAAGTATTACTGACATTTCAAGCTGAACACATCATCTTCCCAAGAATTTAATTTCTTGTTTTCAGGATAAATTTCTTTTTATTGCTGCCTACCTACACTCAAGTATTGTGAAAACTAGTCCTGACTACGTACCTTGTGTTTACCAAAATTGTAACGACTACTACTACTTTATCTCCTACCTCCTTTTCAGGTGGGCACTTTAGCTTTTAGAAGATACCTACCCTCATTTGTTTTTTCCCCCATTTCTCTGCTATTATCCACCATGGCATTTCCAGTCTGTAAATTGTCAGAGAAAATAAGTAAAAGAAAGAAATACAGGGTCGGTGAGCTGGTGATAAGTGCTGCAGAGGAAAATAAAGGAGGGCGAGGAATGTGTGGTAGGGAGGAGTGTGGATGGGGCAAGTGACCTTTGAATAAGGCAAAGACGGAGGCAAAGGGGTGGGCAGAGGGAACAGTGATCACAGGCCTTGAGGTCCCTCACGCTGGACAGACAGCATGGAGGCTGGTGTGGGCCAGAGTGAATAGGAAATAAGTGGTGGTTTTGGGGGGTGGAGCCTTAGAGGCTGCCGTGAGGATGTGGGCATTTTTCCCTCTGAAGGAATTGTGGAACCATGGAGGATCACTGAGCAGAAAAGTGATACTCTAACGTTGGATCGAACAGGTCCAAGACCCTAATTTAAGCTGAACAAATCAAGGGCCAAAGAAGTGACATGCCACCTCAAATTCAGTGCAGAGCTTGAAAGAAACAGCCTCGACTCGCAGCCCAGTGCTCTGCACCCTTCTGGATGTTGTCCCACAGAGCTGTCTCTAAGGTTAAATTTTTTCCTCACTCAGAGGCTTGTGGGACAACTGAATGCTTCCCCCTTTTTCAAATGGCAATTTGTCCTGAAAGGAATTCGGAGTTGGCAGTGAAACAAGGCATGGACCTGTAGACTACAGAGCTGTTGTTCCTGAAAGCAACAGCTGGCGCGTGGTTTACTCGTGGAGTTCAGCAGAAGAGACAGAGCAACAACAGACAACTTAGCATCTGGCGGAGCTTCGGCTGACTGCACTGCACGTTTGGATGGATTTCAAATTTGGACAGTGAGGCGGCTTCACACGAAAGGCAGGTGTATACATCATACATGCCCACACGTCTGTATGCACACACACGTGGACACACACAGAGTATATGATGTGACTTGTAAAGAGCTGCCCCTGCTAGGTTTCCCACTGCCTCTGATCTCAGCGTTAACCTTTCCCTGGCCATGCTCCCAGGGTTGCTACGAGATTTCTTTGCAATGGAACATGCCCTTCGCTTCACAAACTTTCCCCAATTCTTTCAATGACATTAGGGGAAGAGCAGGGAGCTCTGTGAGGGGGTGGGGATATGGACTCGAGATACCCCTGAATCTGAATCCACACTTCATGGCTTATTTGTTATTTAACTTTATTTACATTCAAAATGCAATTGTTGCAGATCTCAGAAGTTGATTTACACTCACTGCTGTGGCAGAATGTTGCGGTCAGTAGACCCACCACTGGATCCTCTTATTCAACACGTCCTTCCAATAATTCAGATATTACTGTATCACAAATGCCCATTTCTATATTTTGATACCTGCTTTTCAGTATAATTATCTTCCTTCTTTATTCTCTAAATCTTATGATTTTTAAACATTTTTCTGAGAAGTGTTCCACAGGCACTTTACATATGATAAGTTGATAAAGAGATCCTGGAGCTCAAAACCACATTTAAATCCTGAGATAAACTCAACTGTGCCGTATACATGGATAGGTTTAGTCTGCTTCCTTTGTTACTTTGTTTAGTAATTTTTGTTTCAAACAAGATCCTACTGTATAGCACAGGGAACTACATTCAATAACTTTTAATAGCCTATAGTGGAAAAGTATATGACAAGGAATATATATATATATATATATGTATGTATATGTGAATCACTATGCTGTATACCAAGAATTAACACAATATTGTACACCAACTATACTTTCAACAAAAAATGTTGAAATAAAATTGGGAGGTGAAACTTCGACTGCCCAGGCTGCTGTCAAGATGAAACGATTCAAAGCAGGCCAGGTATTAGCAAACCCCCTAACACATCAAAACCCCATATGGGATCTTCTTTTTGAGCAGCACAGGCTAACCAGCTGTGGTCACCTGTAAATAAGGTTGAAGTCACTTAGACCCTTGGCTTGGGAACGCCGTGGCCACCGGGGTGGGGGTCACTGCAGCACCTACGAGAATGACGGGGACAGCCTGCTCCTGACGCCGCTCCCCAGGCCGCAGCCCGGAGCACTGCAGTCAGGTCTGAGGTCCGGCCGGGAGCGCACAGCTCCACAGCCACTCGGAGCCCTGCGGTGCGGGTGGAGCTGGGACCGCGCTCGTCCATCACCCTTCCAGGCACCCAGACTCGGGAGTCCCCTGGGGGAATTTTTCTCTGCCTCATAATTCCTGTCTCAGCCTCTTGTGGAATGCGGTCCATGCCCAACGGAAGCAGGGCTTTAACCCTCCGGGACCCAAATCCATCACGGCTTGGATCCAGGATGTAACTTCCATGTTAACTCACCTGGTGCTCCCTTCTTGTGCTGAACTGCCCTCCCCCGTCGATGACATTAGGTCGTATTAGAAGTCCCGACTTGCTTGTCCTTAGCTAAGACTCTGAGCCTCTTGCTCAGTCTTCCTGACTGGAACCACTCTTCTGTGGCAGAAAAGCTTGGGCTGTCGGCAACCCATCATTGTCCTCGGTCTTTTGGGTTTTCTGTTGGTTTATGGTTCTCATGCAGGGATACCAATTTGCACATGAGAAACACCTGTAGACATTTTAAAAAATACAGACACTGGATCCTCCCCACTCTTCAGCCAAGGCTGGAAGCTTTCTCCCTCTAGCAGGGGTTACACAATAATTTGCTTGGGAATTGACCACACATATTGGCATAATCATGGTAAATTGCCCTTTACTCAGTGCTTCCCACGTGGCATTTTCTACTTCATGTTGTCTTTGTACGTTCATTATCACATTTAATCCCTGAATTATAGATAATCACCTTTTCTTTTGAGGACACTCCTACTTGCTAATCTTGAATACAAGTATCTTTGATTCTCTTAATCTATTTCATTCCTGAGTTTCCTGTTCCTGGATTTAAAGAGTGAATTATGGACACATGTATTTAAGATTCTCTTAATATATCTATCTGACTCATCCTCTAACCAAATCATATCTGGAGAAGAGAGATTTTCTCTTTTAAATATTTGCATTTTCTTACTATATAGTAGTGCGTACACACGGTGGAAAATGTAGAAAGCATATAAAGTAAGAAAATTACAGCCATACATTATCTAAACACCAAAGGACAGTGCTATGTCATGTTGGGCATTTAACCATTTTTCTTAATATTTTATCATAAAATTTCCCTAGGGCAAGTTACTTAACCCTGGAATTGTACTAGACTTTTGTCAAGTACAGAATAACATTCCCAGAAATGACCCCAACATCAAAATAGTACGTGAGGCTGGGAAGGCCATAGGGCACTCAGCTTATTCTCTGAGTCCTACAAAGAATGCTGTTAATTCACTGATGTTACTCATTCGATGCCTGTGAGTCACTCACTCACTCAGCTGGCTCGGACTGAGACCTACTTTATACCAAGTGCCGATCCAAGTGCTGGGGAGACCCCAGAGAGAGCCTGGATCACGGCATCACTGTCCTTCTTCATTTGCTCCCAGAATCCTACTCAACAAACCCACATGGGATTGGGGGGTGGAGGCAGGTGAGATATGGTAAAATTCATTTCATTATGTTCCTTTAGACATATTTAAATAGCATGAAAATAGTCACTAACTTTGATAAGTTTTCTTTTCCCTTCCTATGTATTTTTGAGGATGGGTATAGTTTTGGGGCAGCAAGAGTAATTGATAGATCTTTAGTATGTTAGGATTTTATATGAAAAATTAAGAAGGAAACTGGCACCTTATACAAAGAGAAGAGGCAGTGAGGAAAACACAAGCCACCCTCGAACTTGGCTACCATTCAGAATTTCTGGTATTCAAAAAAGGGAAACATAATTCAAAATATTTTCCCTAAATATTTTAGCCCAGAGTAGAAATACATGTAGGCAAAGTTCAGCTCACTGGAACCTACAACAATGTGCTTACTTAAGCGAAGGTATAAACAGACCACAGATACTATAATGCATCCTTTACTTTAAACTAGTTAATGTGAGCAAGTTTCATTTCACATGAATTGCTCAGTACCAATTTAGGAAATATATCCTTCTTGATTGGTAAAAATAGCTCACTGATAACCAGATTCAACAAAATTTAGTGTTAAATAATTAACCTATTTCCTTCAGGAAATGCTTTTGAGTAATCTGAGTTAAGTATTTCCTCTATCTGATCTATTTCTTTTCACAGAGAAAAGTAGTATTATTTGCACATGAGCTACTTTTACTCCTCTGGAGAAATCTGACTGTGAGCTCAGGGTAAGAGTTGTCTACTGCACAGTAGGGAAAAAAAAGATTCATTTCACAGCAAAGATCAGAATCTTTTTTTTGAGGGGCATGGTGAGCTGGGGGACAAGGGAAATGCCTTTGTTTAGAGACAGACCACAGTAATCCATCCTGAAGCTGAAAGATGAAGACCTTGTGAAGAAATGTGGAAGGACACACTGACACACAAATGTGTTCACTCTGCAAAAACAGAAAGAAGGAAAGAAAAAATAATTTAACTGCCCTATAAAGAGAATGGACAGAAAATTGGTAATAAGGGAGAGTGAAGGAAAGTTAGGGAAGGGAGGAGAAACAGTGAAAGGGAACTTGGATGCGGTGGGCAGAATAGCAGGTTTCTGGAGCTTACAATGAAGGATGATAAGAAAAAAAGTAAAGTTTAAAAAAAGTTACAAAGTTTAAAATAGTTTAAAAATTAAAAAATGAAGTTAAAAAATAATTTTTTTTATAGTGGCATGGAAGATTTTAAAATGATGGAGGTTTTTATTTCAAAATTCAAGTTGTTTGAGTTTCTCCTCCATGCTCCAAACAACAGTAAGAATTGCTTGTGTAATTGGTTTTGGGGGACACCACAGAGAGTGGTGAGCAATGCAGTTAGGTTGGCCAGGAGCAGAATGATTTTGTGGAAGGCAAGACAGAAGAGAGATCAACAGTTTCATGAGGACAGAAACTCAAAGCCAGAAATTATCTTAAAAAGCTTAGTGTGGTGGGCAGAAAAATGTTCCCCCCCAATATGTCTATGTCCTTATCACCAGAAAATAGGAAGAGGTCAGTTTCCCTTGCAAAGGGGGTCTATGATTTCAGATGCGGTTAACGTTGCTAACCAGCCTTCTCTAAGAGAGACGAGCTGGATTATAGAGGTGAGCCCATTGTAATCACCAGGGTCATTAAAGTAGGAAGAGGGAGACAGAAGAGGGGAGAGAGGAGAGGAGATTTGACCACAGGATCAGAGTCAGAGGCACACAACCATGCTGACCTTGAGAGAAGGAAAAGAGGTCACAGGCCAAGAGACGTAGGTGGCCTCTGGAAGCCAGAAAAGTCAAAGATACAGTTTCCCCTGAGGCCTTCAGAAACAGCCGTGCCAATATTTTGACTTCAGCAGGCTCCTGCGTTCAAGAACCCTACAAGGTTAAATTTGTGTTGTTTAGTGGAGACTATTTCTTTTTTCTTCCTACTACCATGTCATTTGGGGATACTTGTTACAACAGAAAGTGAATACACTAAGCTCCTTGAAATGTTCAGAAATTGCAGATAACACTGGACTGTCCACTTTGATATGGGATAGGGCTTATGTGAAAATCCAAAGGACAGTGTGACCTTTGCTAACATCTGCTTTTCTCATTTTTAGGAAGAGAACAGTAAGTCAAAACCTCTGTAGTTATTATTTTAGACAAGTGTCTCTTAAAACATTATGTAGCCCTGTGCCTTAGGACACCAAGAGAGTCTCTGTTCTTAGAAGAACATGAATTCCATGAGATAGGGTCTTACATCTGAGTCCCACAGTGGTCTCTTATTGGCAATGAGAACTTGGGCAAATCATTTACCCTCTTTAAGCCACAGGATCTTCATTTGAAAAGGAAGATAAGAATAAGGATTGTTTGGGTGATTAAATTGTACACACACACACACACATATATGTACAACATTTAATACAGTGACTAACACATACTAGGCACTCAACAAATTCCTGTTATGGATTTTTAAATGCATGTATAAAAGGAGGAGAAAGTTGCGGGAAGTTGTGGGAAAACTTAGTTCACGGCCCCAAAAAGGGCCATCTCTCAACGGGCTCTGATCAGTCAGTCCCCAGTGATGGGCTAATAAGCAGAAACTATAGCACTTGAGGATTTAATTTAAACATAAAAAGGAAGGAATTTAAACATAATTATTAAACAGGAGGTATGTTTACACTGTTGGCTGGATCATCTTATCTGGAGAGCTTTAATAAGCAGAGAGTCTCCCCTGTTTTAGAGATGGGCATGCAGGAAAATTACTTGGATGGGTGGGCCGTTCTCACCCCAAGATCACATGACTTAGTACTCACGGAAGTAACACCTCTTGTATGTTATTCCAGATGGACTGTCCTCCCATGATTATTGTCAGCTGCATCATCAGTTCAAGGAGACAGCCACCTGGGTCACACTGGAATATTAGAAAGAAAATCTCATTTAAATTTTAGATAGCTCTAACATGAAATAAAGTCATTATTTTATGCCTAAAAAAATCTAAGGAACAGAGAGTAAAGACACTCTTCATTGGGCAACTAAGAGAAAACATGAAACAGGTTAGACTGTCCGAACACAAAGCTGTATTCACACGTCTTCATTTCTGTATTTTCACAGCCAATACACCAGATCTCCAGGATAAGTCACAAATCTGCCCTTAAAGAATGTGATGTAGAAACACGAGGAGTAGTAGTTGACAAACTGGAAGAAGAACACCTTCATGGCTAGGTTGTTCCCACAGTCAGTCTGGTCCTTGGGATCTCTGCAGCTAGAATAAAGAAAAGTTAAGTCTGTAAAACTGTGAACAGCTTTGAGACCATAATCAAAGCCACGGACACATGAGTTAACACGCTAAATATGTATATATATATATATATATACACAATTCACACTTTTTTCATATAAGCTGTTTTGAATTCCTTAAAATAGCTACTATGTTAATTCCAACTGTACACACTGTTGTAAGAGTTTCTCCCACTATGAATGCAATATCACACAAGGCAAAAAAAAAAACAAAGTCACCCGTTCCTTAAAATTTATAAGCACAACAGTATCCAATGGGCAAGAACTGTCCTCTGTCAGGTGTAAGTTGAAAGAAAGCTACTTCTAAACATCCTGCTAAGTGAAATTCTCTTGTCTCCCTGAACGGCAGGAAGGTAGGACTATTGAAGAAAACAAACAAAACACGGGGCAACTTGCTAGAAGCATTTGGGGAACATAAAACATCCTCCTAGTTCAAAATTTGAATTGGTCTTAGTGTTTTCAGAAGATGACCACTGAGCAGACAACTGGGAGAACGACCCAGCCACATGCAGTGTGTGGGAAGCAGTTAACTAGGGCCGCTAAGCCGCTGGCTGGGATACAAGCCAGAGAGAAGAAACATTTGTTATAGAAGCCACAGCTGATGAGAATGGAGCTACACTAACAGGAACAGCATGGGGGGAGGACACATAACAGTGTGATTACTTGTCCTCTCCGTAACGCACAAGCAAATCTGCCACTGGAACCACGACCCTCTTCCACTTATTTGCAATAGAGAGACTATTTACTTTCAACAATAGGGTACATGATCTAATGTAATTGAAATTATTATTAAGCACTGACATATTTACACAGAGCTTGGACATTCTAAAGCTTTCTTTGTCCCTTTTACTAATGCATAGCTGCAGCTAATTCACTTCTCATATAGGCTAGAGAAAATACGTTTACACTTGAAGTTTTCTAAAGACTGTAATGTACTGGAATTGAAGTGCCTAAAAGATAAAGTCTCTGTTTTGACCTGGTTCTAAAACTGGTGTAGAAATGACCTCAGCTGCAGAAGGAGCTTAACAGACTCAGTCATCTTGATTGCCACTTTCTCATATATGGCGTTCAGGGTCACGATGATGTTAAAACTGATGAGGGAAGCAGTGATGGGCGTGGCCCACCTGCACAGTCAGGTACTTCTGGATTGGGTCTCTTCCATTCAGGTTCTTGGGAAGTTCTGCTGAAAATACAATGAACACTGAAAGTCCGTAGACAATGATCCCAATAACTGAAGCAATGGTCAACAGGACCTGACAACCCAAAAGCCCAGCAGCATAAGGCTCACTAATGATCGTATTTTTACACAGAAAACTTGCCCCCAATCTACGCTTAAACAGACAACATGCACGTGCTGTAAACCTCACATAAACCTGAGAAGTGATGTAAATCGCATGTAAATGCCACAAGAGACGTGAATATCAGGCATGTTAAATTTTAGGGGAGGAGGAATGAAGGATGTCAAAAAGAATGAGTGCATCCACTAATGTAACATGCTGACAGCAGGAGCAGCTGTGTGCAGGGCATAAGGAATATATGGGAACTCCACTTTCTGTGAATTTTTCTGTAAACCTAAAACTGCACTAAAGAAGGAAGCCTGTTAAGTATATCTTTAAATGGCTGAAAATGGAGTAACTGGTGGCATGTTCTTTTGGAGACAAGTCTGTGATAGCAGAACCAATGAAAGTATCCCTTCTACATCTATAGAATTACTTAGGTTATGAACTAGTTGTAACCCATGAAGGGGATATGCTTCCTTTCAAGGGAGAACCTATCACTGATTCAGGGGTCAGCAGGTGCTAGCTGTCATCTTCATTCTGAATAGGACCAGTGAAGCTGTGGACATGCCCTGAGGGAAATAGTGGAAGTGACAGCAGGTCTCTGCTGATGAAAGCTTCACATGCTTTTCATACTCCTTGAGATCTTAAAATGGCAGGTACTCCTACTCCCTGCATTTGCACAAGATTCATGTCCCTGATCCATTGTAGTTCTGACTGTGTGGACTCAAGGGCAACGGGAGTGTCTGAAGCATAATTTGCACGTGGCTGGTAAGGCTTCAGTTCCTCACTAGGCAGGTATTTTTCTGCCCACTGAAGAATGCACATTAAAGGTCCCATTTTTAAACTGTTTTCCTTCCATCTACCTTCTTGGTCATAGTCCAGAAGCATGTACTCAGGGTCCCTGGCTGCTCCTGATGGCTGCCCCAGAGAGAAAGCTACAAAGAATGTGAATTTCAAGACTAGGTGAACCACATCATGTTATTTACAGTAACAGCGGGAGGCTGGCTTGCACCTGCAGGGGAGAGCAGATGGAGTGTTTACAAGCCCCTCCTGGAGCCACACTCCTGCATCTGGATCCCAGCTCCGATGCTAGCTGTGGGGCCTTGTGCAAATTTCTTAACTTCTAGGGGCTTCAATCTCCTCACCCATATAATGGGGGGATAATAATAGCAATTTATAGGACTATTGTGATGAGTCAATGATTTACTAATTGTGAAAACAATTAGAACATTAACCACAGGCATGTGAAAAACTCTACCTAAGTATTAGCTATGAATATGGTGACCAAAGTCTTAAAAAGGTGTTTTTCTTAGTTTTTAAGCCATCAGTTTGTAGAGAAAGCATTTTATTTTCTCCTCTACTCTCTTTCATCATCCTTTTCTTCACAGTAAGTCTTCATGATTGTGAAAGGAATAACTTTTTGGTGTGTGTGTGATTAAATGTGAAAATTAGTTAAGGCTGTGAAAAATGTATTATACAAGGTATATTAAGCCTTCCTCTCTTGTACAGCACATATAGGCTATTTAAATACTATGCATTTTTAAAAAGTCTGCATAATAATTTTTTAATTATGTATTAAGTAATCTTAATAGTTAAGATTCTTTAAATGCTTACTATTGCTTCAGCACACATCTATTTTTCTAAATCCTCACAATCACCCTGTTGGGAAGGTAATATTATATCTCTTTTACAGATGAGGAAATAGAGCCACATGGAGATGATGCAATTTGCCCCAAATGAAGCAACTATTAAGTGAAAGAACTGAAATACTCAAAGAGCCCAAAGACACACTAACTGTAGAGCACTGTCTACTACATGGTCTGTGAAATCAATTGTAATTCATTTCAGAACTTTTACAAACTTGACACATTTCCATTTTTCTTCCAAGCACTTAATGGGTTCAATATTTCTTATGAAACAGGAAAGCTTTCCATTCTCCTTCCTCAAGTTTCTTCTTATTTATCATCTTTTCTGATCATAATTTTAACATTTGCTCATTAAAGAAAATTTGAAAGTACTCAGTACTGGACAGAACTGTTGTCCTGGATCTGTCCCCAGTCTTAGAAGAGGGCCCAGAATTTGCTTTAGGATAAATAACCTCCCTTTTGTTTTTAGTCCTGTGATTTAAGCTCGATTAACCCACTCTTTCTGAAGCACCAGAGGTAGATCTCAGTTGGTTTAAGACAAATAATACCCCTCATTGTATTGGCCTCGCACATGATTGGAGAATTGGCAAATAACCCAGTAAGAGCCACTATTATGTGAGGAGATACGTGCTTGTGCCCATGTGAATGATAAGCTTCCTCTATCAAGAGAGGAAGCTGCCAAAGAGACCTCTCTTGGTTTGGATGGATGATCTGGGATGCTGAGTGCCTAGAAGCAGCATGCTGAGACATCATTGGACACAGAATGAAGACAGGACAAGACCAGCCCTTGACATCATCTGGGCTACAGTATCTCTCCTTGACTGAAGCCAGACCTCAGATCTGAGGTTTTCATTTACAGGAACCAATAAATCCCATGCATCCCCATTTTTGGGTGTTGTTTAAACACATTGGAAATTGATTTTGTCACCTACAATGAAAGGACTCCAACTCTGAAAATGAATAAAAAATAAAATAAGAAAATGCTTCTACCTATAGACATAATTCCTTCAGAAGGGTACATTGTTTGTATATTACAAATCATTTTATATATTAATTTTATTCTCAAGCCTATCGTAAGTGTAACACTTTGACATGTCATAAAATATTTTCATGGACACACTTTTTCATGGCTGCAAACTATTCTACTTTGTGAACGTTTGGAAGAATATTTTGGCTGAGATTTTATATATATATATATACATATAAAAGTATGTCTGTGACTTGCATCCATACTGACTTTTCCCTGCCATTTTGAAATACTTCCTGATTAAAAGTTTTTCAAAGCTGAATTAGTGGATTAAAGCATAGGAATATTTTTGACTCTTGATATCAACTGCCAGACTGCTTTCTAAGAAGGCTTGAGGAGTACACCAGAAATTAACACAGCATTGTAAATCAACCATACTTCACAAAAAATATCCAGTAACCTAGGCATGGGATTGGTGATCACTGGCATTTCATCCTCATAAACAGAGCTGTGTCACTTGAGAGGTGGAAAACTACTTCATTTTGATGTGCACTGAGTGAATTACCATTGGAGTGTGACATCTATTTTTCCTTTGTGAATGTGTGTTCCTTTTCTCTGCCTTCTATGCTCCTGAGATTTTTTGATGTTACCTTTGAAGTGATCTGAACTCTCTATGTATTGAAGGAATTAGCCCCTTGTTGGATTTGTAAACAAATAACATCCTCTGGTGTTTTGTTTAAAATTAGGATGCTTCTGATGCATGGAAATCTTTGTATACTTTCCTCAGAAACTTACTGTTCATCTAGAGTTTGTGTAAACATCCATATTTATTTCTAGTTTTTTTCTAATTGTGTTACTTTTTAAATGTTTCTGGAATTTATCACAATATATGGTTCACTGTATGATTTCAATCTTTTCTTTTCCCCCCAAGTAGCTAACGAGTGTTCCATTCACTGAATAACCTTTATTTATCTCCCTGATTTGTAATGCCTTCCATCTCTTATATTAAATTATTATTGATATCAGAGCCCATATCTGGACTTCCTGTCCTATTTTCTAATCTGGCTATTCTTGAACTACTAAAAGTCTCATTATCTTATTAATTATTATATTACTAATATGATTTTATTCACAATAAACCCCAAATCAATTTTATAACTTCTGATATTTTGGAGATATGATCTTTTAATCTAGAATCATGTGATTAAAGCATCTTTTATATCTTTCAGTAGTTTTTACTTTTATTTTTTGATAGTTCCTACTATCCTTTTCTTAGGTTATTCTTAGACATTTTACCTTGGTTGTTACTCTTGGAAAATTTTAGAAATCTTAATGCCTCCATCTGGTCTCTTAATCAGACCCTGGAGAATCCTAAACCACTGATCTGATTTGAACAAATGAGGTGAAAAGAATAGGGGGAAGCACTGTGAGCAGAAGAGACTGTGGAACCTCCAGAGTGGCGCCCTGCATTGGCTCAGATGTTCTCTGGAAAAAGTTTTCTCTATGAGACTTCATAGTTCCCAGCTTGATTTTCAGTTTTCTCAGGATTTCACATTAGATTTTAAAAAGTCTGTGGCAGGTTCTTACCCAGAAAAAGAGCACTTGCACAAAGGGTTATATGTATAAACTTTCCCCAGGTGGTAAATGGAAAACTCTCTTCTTCCTAATTAAAAAAACAAGTTAAGTCAATCAAGGGATTACACCAATGAAATGACTTTTCTCCTAATTGGTCAATAAATCCTAAACATAATTTAAAAAAAATAATTTTCAGACATAGCCTCATTATTTGTAATTGCATGGGTTTTTTCCTTTTTTTTGTTCTTTTCTTTTCTGTTAACGATGTCAAACAAACAACAAAATACGTACAGTGTTCATTTTAATACTATTTTTTGAAAATGCATATGTGAACAGTAAACTATTTCCCTGCCATGGTCTGAGCTTGGGGGTCTGGGTACCTGACGAGGCCTGAGCTTGCCTTAGATTTCAGAAGTGACGGTAGTGACAGCATAGAGTCCGTGCAGGACAGAATGTTTCACAGGTGTCGGCAGCTAACTGGTCTCCACTGTGTGTTTCTTGGTTGAGCTTTATGTGTTAATTAGCTACAACTATGAAGTTTTAGAGTTTACATTTTAGAGTTTATATTTCGAATATTTTTAAGAGATGAAATCAGTAAGAATCAAGGTTTACCTGGATTATAAAAACAGATATAGTATAATAATAGCTGTCCCTAAGTACATGGCCCTTCCTCTGTGCCAGGAAGTCTTCCAAGTAGATTCTGTACATTACTTCGACCCGTCATTGCCACAGTCATGAAGAAGCAACCCTCTTATTCTTATTTTATAGGAAACTATGGCACAGAGAAGTTAAGTTGTCCAAGATCACTCAGGAAGCAAGCTGCTGTGTTCAAATATGAATTTAGGCAACTTCATTCCCAAGCTCTCACTACCACAACGCTGGCCTCTCTAAACAATGGAGCATACTTTCGCAAGTAAAGTAAAATGCTTCAATTAAAAAACTAAACAAAAAAATATTAGGCAATTTTTTAAATAAGGAAGTACGATAAAGTGAAATGAGTTTTCATCTTCAATTTTTCAACAAGCATGTTCTAATGAAAATTTAAACTTATTAGCTGGCAATTTTAAATTTAAAATTGGCAGTTTAAATGACCAAAAAACTTTTCTTCAGTATTTTTTGTATGCTGCCAATATGATACGTTTTTGTTTTTCAGGACTCAAAAGCATTATGAACATCTAATTTTGTCTAAGTTTCAGCTTTCAACTCTGAATGTACAGTCTTTTACCAACATATGCTTTGACCCCCATCTTCAGTTGTAAACAATGGGAAATATTCATAATGGGGATTATTAGAAGCTTATTACATTGTAAAAGACAAATGTCACTTTCTATTGGTAGCTGAACCTCATTTTTTTCCATTTATAAAAAGAGGAGTTTTACCTGCTCCCTCCAGAACTTTTCAGTGCCAACATTCTGTAGATCTGTGATTCAATTTATTAAATCTATAGTTGGAGACATTTTCAGATGCTCCTAGTAAAAGCATTTTCTTTCCAAGAGTTATTCATGTTCACAACATACTGTCCTGCTGCTGCTGACTGCAAGTACCATCAGCTCTAAATTATCTCAGCTGATGGAAAGAAGCAATAATACAGATGACTCAAAAAATCATCTTTTCATAGCTCTGGAATGTTGATACAAAGATATATAGTTTTATTTTTTTAATTTTGCAGCAGGAGTGGCAGCAATAAATTTACATTTCCAATTATATAAAATGCCTAGCTCAAACACTGCTCAAACACTGATGGCATCTCAACAAATGTTTCCCTGCTTCTCCTACCCTTTCTCTGACTTTAGGATGAGAGTCATGCTGCTTTGTGCACATCCCAACCGGAAGTGGGAGCAGTGACCGGGACTTAGTTAAAGACAAAGGGGCACCTAGTCTACGATGAAAAGGAGGCGGCAATAATGAAGGCACATGTGAAAAAATGGGAGTCAACTATAAAAACCAATGTGTCTTTCCTCCTACATCTATGTCATAGCAGCTAATTTATATTTTGCATTTATTTATTGGTGTTATGAAAGGATAAAAGTCAATGCCTCTTTTCTTATACACTTATACCAGACTTTTTCTTTTCCCCCTTTTTACTGTTACTATGAATGAAGGACCACACTTCTCTTCTGTGTACACCATTCCAGGCAGTGCTCCTTCAACTTGGCTGCACATTAGAATAACCAGAGGAGCTTTAAAAACTTCCCTATGCCAGAATGCACCACAGGCCACTAAGTACCATCCGAGTTAGCAGTGATGGAATCCAGGCACCAACATTTTTTAAGGTCCCCTGGTGATTCCAACATGCAGCCAAGGCTGACAAGCCCAGAAGTAAACAGACTAAAGTGCATCTAAACAGCGCCCGCTTTTCCTGGGTAATCTCATCTGTCTCCACGTGGGGACACCGCGCCTCCTATTCTGGCTGGACTTGTTCTTCCTGCTCAACCGTGTCCCATTTGTACTCAAGTTCTGCCTGGCGCCGCTTCCAGAACTCCAGAAGTAAGGTGACTAACAGAGAGAGAGAACAGCAGAATGTGGATCTTCAGTGATGACTGATGCTTCAGAAACCAGTACTTAATATTTATTACCCTTAACACTTTGGTAAACGGTTAATAAAATCACATTTATTTATAGGCGATACTAAAGAGAAACATGAGTTAATGCCTTTTTTTAAGAAAAAAGAAAATGTAGATTATTTATTGAACTTTTGGAAACAGACTAGCTCTCTAGCTCAAGAAAAGGTATTAACGTGATGGTCAGACGCAGGTGACTGTGTCTGATGCTAAAGTACCTGCTACCAGCACATTATGCCCACTAAAAACACAAATATCAGGGGGATGGGTATAGCTCAGTGGTAGAGCACGTGCTAAGCATGTACAAGGTCCTGGGTTCAACCCCAGTACCTCCATTAAAAAAGAAAATTAAAAAAAGTAAAATTAACTGTCACAATTTAAAAGCAGTGCACGGTCCACCCTCCAAGCCTTCTCCTCACATCCCTGTCTCTTCTGTCCAAAGGACCTGAGGGTGGGGAAGGGGATAACAATGCTTTAGTAACCCTTGCATTTCTATTTTCCACCACCCCAGTCACACAAAATTAAAATAATATTCTTAAATATGGAAAACTGCCATTTTCCTCAATCTTCGGTAAAGTAATTTTTAGAAATCGTCAATCTGTTTTAAGACTCGTAACTTCAAATAGTAGACAAAAACAACATGAAATGTTTATTGAAAAATGTGGCTTCAGGGTAAATCCCCTAAGCCCTTCTTCCAACCAGACTGTTACCCCTAGGCCCTAACTCTAGAGAAATTCCAGAATAACCACTGTTCCCTCCACCATTATACCTGAGTCTCTACCATGCTCTGAGAATAAAGAGAAAAAAGACACAGTCCCTGCTTCCGGGAGCTCCTAGGTGCACAGGACTCATCATGAAATGATGGCTGAGGAGGCGTGTTAAGACGGCTTGGATAACAGTCAGCAGTGGGTGCTCGGGGCAGAGAGCCGGAACTGTAGCCAACGCTCTCCCAGAGGAGGGAACCACTGTGGTGAGTTCTGAGATGCCCTAGAAGTGATCAGGTGAAGTTATAATGTTAAGGCCATTTCTCCCTGGGGAGCTGCACATGCAAAGGAGGGAGGCCAAAGAGAGCCAGGTCACTTCCAGGAACTGCAAATAGTCTAGAAGTGAGCACAGGGTGTGGGAGGCAGGTGAGGCAACCAGGTGGAGAGATCACAGGTGCACATCACACAGGACTCTGTGTGCCTCCAAGGTAAAGGAGACATGCAAAGTGATCTAGAAAGAAAAAAGATAGAGGCAGGGAGACCTATTGGCAGGTTCATGTGAAGGCCTGCTGAGGCCCCGCTAGGAGGAGAGAGAAGAAAACATTTCAGCAGGTGGACGGATTGGCCACAGATGTGATGGAAGGGCAGGAAGAGGTCAAAGATGCCGGCCAGCTTTCTGGCTTTGGCAGTGTCCTAAATTATAGTGCCATTTCCTAAAACAAGAAGGGCAGGAAGAGGAGCAAGTCGTGAGAGGAGACAACTGATTCAGTTCTGGCTGGGTGCCTGTGGGCTCCAGGAGAGATGTCCAATAGGCAAATAAAAGTCTAGAAATCGGGAGAAAGTTCTAGGCTGAGCCAAGTAGTTTTCCTGCTTCAAGAGGCTAATGGTTGTGAGTGGACAAGCTCACGAGAAGAGATGTAGAGGGGTAGCTCTCACCGTCCTGCACATGGGAAGCATCTGGGAGCCTTTAAAACATAGTGCGCCCCAGCCTGGTGTGGGGCCTTTGTACTGTTTATTGTTTTTTAAATACTTTCCTTTTTTGGGGGGGTAGTTAGATTTATTTATTTTAATGGAGGTACTTGGAATTGAACCCAGGACCTCTTGCATGCTAAGCAAGTGCTCAGCCACTGAGCCATACCCTCCCCACCATTTTTTTGTTTTTAGACATTAGCTCTACTGAGCAGTCAGGGTTGAGAATCAACCTGTAGAGAGCAGAGAGCCTTGGGGTAGAGATCAAGGAGAAGCTTCCCAGAGCCCTGCAGACCCCAGCAAGGGCAGCCGGAGATGCAGGGAGCCTCGGATGGGCTGTGAGGAACGTGAACTCAACACTCCCCAATGACAAACATGTTTCAAGCACCCACTTCCCAGCAGTGTTTCTTCTGAGTTTACTACTTTTCCAGTAATACTGGGTGAGAATAGAAATAATCTGGACAAAGGGATCAAATTCAAATGCTCGTTCTGACCATTCTTAGCTGCGTGATTACTGATTAAAAGGTTACCGGTCTGCCACGTGTAAACTGGGGGACCTAGAACCGTGCTCGTGGGCTGCTGTGAGCGTAATGAAATGACAACTATAAAGGCACTCCTGACTCTCAGAGGTAATTGCTACTATTGTCCCCATTTGGGACACCAAGAAACAGAGTCACAGAAAGCTTCAAACATTTGCCCAAGATGAAGGTTAGTGTCTGGAATCAAGCCAATGACTTCGTGGATCCAGAGCCCAGGATCTTCTTACGAATAACACGGCACTGCCCAGGTTCCCTGCTCCAAAACCCGCCTCCCTTTGGCTCAGTTCCATGGGCCCTGCGCTGCACAGATGTCGTCACTGCCTGCCTGCCCGCCCGGTGTCTGACCCCGGCACTGCTCCCTCCATCTCACACACCGCTTCCTTGGGCACACCAACCCTCACGAGGCCATTGCTGTGGGTACTCGGATGTTTACACGGAAACGCAGGTGGCAGCCCAGCTTTTTGCTATAGATGCTGCTGTCAGTGGAGGCAAAGAGCTCACAGTTGGTGGCGGAGGCCACTTCTGGTATCCTCCTTGGCTGGAGAGCTGGATGGAATCCAGTTTCCCTCTGCAACTTAGACATCCAGCATGAGAGTTATGTAAGGCCATCTGGCCTCTCAACATAGAAATGATGCCCCCGCAGTCGTACTTAATATTGTAATCTCCTGGCTCCACCAGGGAGCAGAGGCCATGGCCTGTTGTCCAACAAGTTTTGTTTCCTTACACGACAGCTACAATGGGGTGAGTAAACACCGGACCAGAAAATCTACAAAGCCCTCGTGTACTATTTCCTGACACTTGCAGGTCACCCAAATACCCCAGATCCTCCAAGTAAACAACTAGTAAGAGGAACTGAGCTGGCTCGTCTGTCAGATCCCTGATGGCAGGACGGATTTGTCCTCTCCTGCTCTCGGGATCATCCGTTCTCCTTCTGTGTGCCCTTCCCCGATTGAAGGAGACTGTTCTTTGTTTATGGGCTATGGAGTATTTGTGGCTGTCTGACGAGAACCTTCGAAACTAGAGCTCTTGGTGAGAATGGAAGCATGGCACCCACGTCTCATGAGCTCAGCTACCGAACAGCCTCATCTAGCCAAGACTGTGGCCAACACCAGGGGTCCACGCTGTTGAGTGTTGGGTCTGGAGAGCAATGCCTCCACCACTGAGAAGCTGCCCCACCACTTGTGCCCTTGTCCCCATCCAGGGGGAGGTGACGCATCCATGGGGTGAAAGCCTTGAGGGCACTAGGTGACTGTGGACCAAGCTGTGACTGGCTGGTCCTGCCCCCCAAGTGACCCATGTTACCCTCACATGCAGAAAATCCCCAAAGAGACCCCTGCTTGAGGGAATGGGTCACCTATAAGCCAACTGTCCTCGGGCCACCTAAGAAGCAACACAGTATACACAGTGAGCCACCCACTCACTACAGTATCCAAGGCTCACAGTTCCCTCATGTGACACCATGTACCCCCAGCAAAAAGAAGACCGTTACTTTGTAATTGACTTGAGAATTCTACTGAAAACACTGCCTTCCACCTTCCACTTATGAAGTTCTTTCCACTGTGTCCCCTGCTCTGCAATTGTGCAATCAGTCCAGAGCTCCCTCATGAGAAAGGAAGGAAGGGGCCGGGCAAATCCAATAAAGGAATGGCACAGCCTTTAGCACCAAGATGGTGGAAAAGTCAACTCCCAGTAGATCTTGAGCTTCAATACACACTCACCGAAATACAGCAGGATGTTAAATGGCACTCCCACAGGTCCCAGGACAGGTTCAAGGCTGACCATAAAATGTCAAAGGGTGAGTGGTGGCCCAATTTCTGGGAATCCCAACACCTTTCCCAAAGCAGTTGGAATATTCCTCCCACTTATTAGCATATGAAGATACTGAGTGCATAAAATCTAACAATCCCACACCTCGTGGTTGCTCTCTCTGCTGAGATAGACAGCCCACACACTGTCTGTGGAGTGTGTATCTACTTTTACTTTAAACTGGAGCACCCAACCCCCATGCCTCATGGCCTTTCTGTTGCCTTCTGAAACAGCCCACTCTGTCTATGGTGTATATATCTCTCTGAATAAATCTACTTTTACTGAACTGTGGCTCTCGAATTCGTTGCTGGGCAAACCAAGGACCCACACTTGGTGAGGTGCATCCCAGGGACCCAAATACGACCTGGGATATGGCCATCCTCTCCCCCACATTTTCCTGTATCATACATTCCTTCCCAAAGGATCTCACCTTGTGCACTCCAAAATAGACAGCACTCATGTGTCCTGACCAGGATCTGCTCCTGTGTGTATCATTTCTTATTTCCACTAGAACATCAACTTCAGGAGGACAAGGATTTGGTTCTGTTCACAAAGGAAGCACCAGCACATCACAGGTGCTGGAGAAGTATTAGCTGAATGAATGAGCTGTGGGAAGTCCTGGGATTTCCACCTGGAACTCCTAGCCTCTTGGGTCCCAGCTGACTACAGGTGCTCCCTGCTACTCATGGCTGACCTCTTGCCACCACTCTCTGCTCTGCCATCACCTGAGCTGGGATGAGCTGAGATGGGCACACACCCCGGAGAGCATGGCGCATGGTTCATGCCGTTACAACACACTCGCCCCTTGACTGTTAGAGGTTACTTAGGGTGGACAAACTGAAGGCAGCACCATGTGCACCGCCCTACCCCACAACTCACTTGAAGCACCAGGACTGCACACAGGGGAAACGCTGGCCCTTTGCAACCTAAGGAGAGGGACTATGGGTGAGAAGAGGGTCTCTGTCAACTAACAGTCTCTTTACAAGCCCAGTCTTAGGAAAGCTCTTTAAAGATACTTTTTGTATCTCCTTGTGTTTCTGTAATCCCTCTAGATTTTGTCATTTTAATCTACACATCAGAAATACAGATATTCTTGAAATCTCTATTGATTTTCAATGAAGAAAATCCTCAATTTCCTACACTGCTAAGAAAATTACTGCACTTTATTTAAAAAAAGCAGCTTCCTTTCATGACTTCCTATCTTCAAACACCTAATTTCACAAGAATCAGTGAAGCAGGACATGAAAATCATGCTATGCTTTATCACCTACAGGTGGGCAGGGATGAAATGAATGAAGTACTGATCTCATGAGATGGGAAGGCTGGGGCTGTATTATTCCAGCTACAGATGGAAGGGTCGTATCTGTGAGGGTGAGAAGGACCAAGGATGAGAAACCAACATTTTCTAACCCATTTCTCTTTTTCAGAGTCCCCAGACAAAACAGTGTGATTGTATCAACTAAAACAAGAACAATCTGCACCCTTCTAAATGCACGCTACAAACTTTAACTACTACACAACGGCACTCTGTCACTGACCTAAAGGCTGATGACAGCCAAGAAATTTGGCAGGGATCTTAGTTCTGTGCTCATCCATTTTTGTCTTTGGAACCTCAGGAAATTT
>NC_045731.1:22171377-22192046 GCF_009834535.1 Camelus ferus
CCCATTTGGGACACCAAGAAACAGAGTCACAGAAAGCTTCAAACATTTGCCCAAGATGAGGGTTGGGGTCAGGAATCAAGCCAATGACTTCTTGGATCCAGAGCCCAGGATCTTCTTACGAGTAACACGGCACTGCTCAGGCTCCCTGCTCCAAACCCGCCTCCCTTTGGCTCAGTTCCATGGGGCCTGCGCTGCACAGATGTCGTCACTGCCTGCCTGCCCGCCCGGTGTCTGACCCCGGCACTGCTCCCTCCATCTCACACACCGCTTCCTTGGGCACACCAACCCTCACGAGGCCATTGCTGTGGGTACTCGGATGTTTACACGGAAACGCAGGTGGCAGCCCAGCTTTTTGCTATAGATGCTGCTGTCAGTGGAGGCAAAGAGCTCACAGTTGGTGGCGGAGGCCACTTCTGGTATCCTCCTTGGCTGGAGAGCTGGATGGAATCCAGTTTCCCTCTGCAACTTAGACATCCAGCATGAGAGTTATGTAAGGCCATCTGGCCTCTCAACATAGAAATGATGCCCCCGCAGTCGTACTTAATATTGTAATCTCCTGGCTCCACCAGGGAGCAGAGGCCATGGCCTGTTGTCCAACAAGTTTTGTTTCCTTACACGACAGCTACAATGGGGTGAGTAAACACCGGACCAGAAAATCTACAAAGCCCTCGTGTACTATTTCCTGACACTTGCAGGTCACCCAAATACCCCAGATCCTCCAAGTAAACAACTAGTAAGAGGAACTGAGCTGGCTCGTCTGTCAGATCCCTGATGGCAGGACGGATTTGTCCTCTCCTGCTCTCGGGATCATCCGTTCTCCTTCTGTGTGCCCTTCCCCGATTGAAGGAGACTGTTCTTTGTTTATGGGCTATGGAGTATTTGTGGCTGTCTGACGAGAACCTTCGAAACTAGAGCTCTTGGTGAGAATGGAAGCATGGCACCCACGTCTCATGAGCTCAGCTACCGAACAGCCTCATCTAGCCAAGACTGTGGCCAACACCAGGGGTCCACGCTGTTGAGTGTTGGGTCTGGAGAGCAATGCCTCCACCACTGAGAAGCTGCCCCACCACTTGTGCCCTTGTCCCCATCCAGGGGGAGGTGACGCATCCATGGGGTGAAAGCCTTGAGGGCACTAGGTGACTGTGGACCAAGCTGTGACTGGCTGGTCCTGCCCCCCAAGTGACCCATGTTACCCTCACATGCAGAAAATCCCCAAAGAGACCCCTGCTTGAGGGAATGGGTCACCTATAAGCCAACTGTCCTCGGGCCACCTAAGAAGCAACACAGTATACACAGTGAGCCACCCACTCACTACAGTATCCAAGGCTCACAGTTCCCTCATGTGACACCATGTACCCCCAGCAAAAAGAAGACCGTTACTTTGTAATTGACTTGAGAATTCTACTGAAAACACTGCCTTCCACCTTCCACTTATGAAGTTCTTTCCACTGTGTCCCCTGCTCTGCAATTGTGCAATCAGTCCAGAGCTCCCTCATGAGAAAGGAAGGAAGGGGCCGGGCAAATCCAATAAAGGAATGGCACAGCCTTTAGCACCAAGATGGTGGAAAAGTCAACTCCCAGTAGATCTTGAGCTTCAATACACACTCACCGAAATACAGCAGGATGTTAAATGGCACTCCCACAGGTCCCAGGACAGGTTCAAGGCTGACCATAAAATGTCAAAGGGTGAGTGGTGGCCCAATTTCTGGGAATCCCAACACCTTTCCCAAAGCAGTTGGAATATTCCTCCCACTTATTAGCATATGAAGATACTGAGTGCATAAAATCTAACAATCCCACACCTCGTGGTTGCTCTCTCTGCTGAGATAGACAGCCCACACACTGTCTGTGGAGTGTGTATCTACTTTTACTTTAAACTGGAGCACCCAACCCCCATGCCTCATGGCCTTTCTGTTGCCTTCTGAAACAGCCCACTCTGTCTATGGTGTATATATCTCTCTGAATAAATCTACTTTTACTGAACTGTGGCTCTCGAATTCGTTGCTGGGCAAACCAAGGACCCACACTTGGTGAGGTGCATCCCAGGGACCCAAATACGACCTGGGATATGGCCATCCTCTCCCCCACATTTTCCTGTATCATACATTCCTTCCCAAAGGATCTCACCTTGTGCACTCCAAAATAGACAGCACTCATGTGTCCTGACCAGGATCTGCTCCTGTGTGTATCATTTCTTATTTCCACTAGAACATCAACTTCAGGAGGACAAGGATTTGGTTCTGTTCACAAAGGAAGCACCAGCACATCACAGGTGCTGGAGAAGTATTAGCTGAATGAATGAGCTGTGGGAAGTCCTGGGATTTCCACCTGGAACTCCTAGCCTCTTGGGTCCCAGCTGACTACAGGTGCTCCCTGCTACTCATGGCTGACCTCTTGCCACCACTCTCTGCTCTGCCATCACCTGAGCTGGGATGAGCTGAGATGGGCACACACCCCGGAGAGCATGGCGCATGGTTCATGCCGTTACAACACACTCGCCCCTTGACTGTTAGAGGTTACTTAGGGTGGACAAACTGAAGGCAGCACCATGTGCACCGCCCTACCCCACAACTCACTTGAAGCACCAGGACTGCACACAGGGGAAACGCTGGCCCTTTGCAACCTAAGGAGAGGGACTATGGGTGAGAAGAGGGTCTCTGTCAACTAACAGTCTCTTTACAAGCCCAGTCTTAGGAAAGCTCTTTAAAGATACTTTTTGTATCTTCCTTGTGTTTCTGTAATCCCTCTAGATTTTGTCATTTTAATCTACACATCAGAAATACAGATATTCTTGAAATCTCTATTGATTTTCAATGAAGAAAATCCTCAATTTCCTACACTGCTAAGAAAATTACTGCACTTTATTTAAAAAAAGCAGCTTCCTTTCATGACTTCCTATCTTCAAACACCTAATTTCACAAGAATCAGTGAAGCAGGACATGAAAATCATGCTATGCTTTATCACCTACAGGTGGGCAGGGATGAAATGAATGAGTACTGATCTCATGAGACGGGTGAGGGTGAGGAAGGACCAAGGATGAGAAACCAACATTTTCTAACCCATTTCTCTTTTTCAGAGTCCCAGACAAAACAGTGTGATTGTATCAACTAAAACAAGAACATCTGCACCCTTCTAAATGCACGCTACAACTTTACTACTACACACGGCACTCTGTCACTGACCTAAAGGCTGATGACAGCCAAGAAATTTGCAGGGATCTTATTCTGTGCTCATCCCTTTTTGTCTTTGGAACCTCAGGATATTTGCCTCCTCTCCCTGAGTGTCATTTTCCTCATCCTTCAAATGGGAGTGTAACAGTCATTCATTTGCTCAGGGTCTATTCGACAACTGGAGACGGCTTATGAAAACAACAACAACAAAAAAAGCAAAACAGCAATTCTGATCTGTGCTGTCTTCCTCCTCCTCCCTGAACATGAATGGCATCTTTCACTGAATCCCGAACTTAAGGAGTAGTTCTGATGAGGAAGTCACAGGACTGCCGTGTAACTGAGAAATGACCTGGTGAAAAAGAATGAGTTGCCAGCAAATCCTCAAAACCCATAAGGGTGGAAACCCTGGGAGCTACAGGCATGGGTGGGAGTTCCTTAGTACCCCATTTCACAAATGGGGAGAACTTTGCAGGGTCCATGAAAGACACAGATAGCCCAGTAAAACCACACCATGTTTTGGAGTACACCAGGGCCACGTCGCTGCTGACCTGTACTTCTTTGTGTCCCAGAGCAAGAGCCCTGGGCAGGGGTGACTGTGCTTGAGGCTGGACAAGAACTTTCTGTTCTGTCTCTTTTGCTCTCTCTCTTCCTGCAATAAAACAACTGGTAGGACTCTGGTGGGGAGCAATATACCCACATTCTCTGGCAAGCCACACACCAGGCAGCTCTAGCTGATCTGAGAGAGGACTCTTCAATGAACATATATACACCAAAGTCAGGCAGAAGGCTGCCTGTGACCTTGGGAATCCAAACCAGCTTGTCCTCTTAATCAGGATATTAGACATCTAAAGAAAGTGTGCACCAGATGAAGACGATGCATTAGACAGCGTTGGTGGTTATGGCCAGCAGTATCTAAGGACAAGTCATGCTCTGGCAGATGGGAGCATTTTGGTTGCTTTAAGAGTTTGCTACTGAAGGGCTGGGACATTTCATTGGGCCTTGAATCTCCAGACCTCTTTACTCACAAAGGCAGACAAGTTAGGTGAGCCAGCTCAGCCTTTATTCCAACTTCCTAACCAAAATGCTATGAGGTTGAAAATATATTTCTCAGACTCTTCTGCAGCAAGGGTTCCAGATGTGGCTTTAAAAATGCCCATCAGAGATTGAGATTTGCAAATATTAACTACTATATATAAAAATAGCTAAAAAAACTAAATTTCTTCTGTATAGCACAGGGAACTATATTTAATATCTTGTAATAACTTTTAATGAAAAATAATATGGAAAGGAATTCATACATATATATGTGTATATGAATGACTGGAACATTGTGCTGTACATCAGAAATTGACACATTGTAACTGACTATACTTCAAATAAAAAATATATATATATATAATGCCCATCAGCAGCTTCTGAGTGTCACTTAAAGCAGAAACCCAGATGAATGGAGGCAAAGGTGGGTGGAGGAGCTACGTTATTTTGCTGGGGTGGATGCAGCGGGCATGGCAGAGATCTAGAAGGAATGCTCACAACAGCCACTTACTGATCTGCAAGTGAGTTTTGGTAATAGCTTCCTGAAATCCTCCCCACCCCTCCTGATGAGCCAGGTGTCTGGCGTTTCTCTGGAAATCACTAGGCACAGCCTGGGACTCAAAGGTAAAAATTAAAAACTGCAGTAAGGTAGCGAAGAGGCTGGCAGGACGTGTTGGACAAAAGTAGGTCAGAATCAACAAAGAATGGGGAGGGGATACAACGTGGGCTGAGGACCCTGACTACAGTTGTGGATTGTCTGTGTTAAGGACTCTGAGTCAGTATGAGTAGATGGATTGGTGTGGACTAAAATGGTGGCCATTGTTCAGATAAATATGTGATTTGGACTATATTTATTAGAGGAGGGATTTTTTTTCCCCTTCAACATTGATCATTTCTAGGGAGCAGAAAAATACTCTGCCACACAACATCTAAGTGCAAAAGAGATGCTACGGGATGATGGTGGTATGAAAAATTTCAGTTCTGCAGTTCCAAGATTTCCTTAATGAGGTTCACAGCAGTAGGTACTTAAAATAAAATAAGGTACTTATAATAAAGACATCATCATATGTACATATCCTTAAAGATACACATATGGTGCTATAAGTGGGCCTGAAATGTGTTCTGCATTCTAAAATCCGATGAAATAAAATCAGTAGCTCAATATGCCTGTCGGCTCTATAAACATGATGTAGCTAATGATCACAGAAAGCAAGATCAGCTAGTAAATTTGAAGATTTGTCTTTTCCAGTGTCAAAGATAATATTTTTTGCTTTACTTAAAAAGCATTTTTTTAATTAGGACTGTCAGTATCCATTGGTATACTGGGGTTCAGTAGATGTGTTCAGATGTTCTAGACAGTGAATCAGAGCAAAGACTGAGGTTTAGACAGTAGTTAAATGCCTCACCCGTGTAATCAGCATCCACATATTGCTATACTGAAAATCCTTAAAACTGAGAACTTCATTAAAACAACTAAAAGAAAGGGAAAAAAATAGCCACAGACTAGTGGAAGATTTGTAACGTGTAAAAATGACAAAGGGCTATTCATGAGCATATTCTTAAAAACCCCTACACTTTAATAAGTAAAACAACAAACGGACAACAGGTTGCACACTTCTCCCTGTAGGAGAAGCCATGCAGATGGACTCTTATGTGAATGGGGCTGGAGCTGTAGAATTAGTTACTCTTGCAAGTAACTCAGTTAAAAACAAATGCAAATGGGATACACTTCTACAATATCTGAGTAAAAATCTTGGAAAACTTACTCCTCTGTTAAGCAATGACAATGGCAAAATTTGTCAAAATTAACCTCTGCAGAACTCTGGAAATTAACCAAGGCTTCCAGCAATCCGGGGAGTGTTTATTTGAGAAAAAATAACAGCTAAATCTCCATAAAGATAGTCAGTTTTGTCATATCGTAACTTGATCTACCCCCATCCCCGTATCCTCACCTAAATGGTGGCCTTTAAAAGCAACAGTCTCACAATCAAGGAAGGGGCAGAAGTGATTTGAAGTTACCCAAAAAATCCGCCCCCAGAGAGCTGTCACTATTTCACCTATCTCAAACTCATGCTGTGCAAACAGCCTGTCCCCAGAGTGTTTGTGGAAAACAATCAGCAGTGAGTAACATTACAACTGCCTGAGGCAGTGGTACCAGTACAGGCTAACTAGATGCTGACTAGGAAACTTAGAAGGCAAAATTGAGTATTGAGACTTTCTGGGGGTGGAGGTAGGGTTAAATAGCTCCAAAAAATTCTGAGAATTGTAGAAGTCCGTACACATGTGTGGCATATGGCAAGGAAAGATCTGAGAAAATCTTAAGCCTTCAACTCTGGCTGAACTTGAGGTTCTGCATAAGCAAGAACTAAAGGCTACAGAATAGCTGCAGACTGCCTGCCGGTGCTGAGGGCATCCCTCAGCACGCAGGCACACAGCCACCTGGCAACAGCTCAAACGATTGGCTCCAGGCATTGAAAGAAATCACTGTCCAATCATTATTACAGTGATGACAACTAGGCTTTCTGCACACATACAGATCTCATGGCCATGCATGATAAAGAATACAGACTTTACAGAATTTGTTCAGGAAAGTAACTAAATAAATAGCTGCAGCAGCAATGACAATGGAAGCAATGATAAACCCTGGAGATGAGGAAAATCTGGCTTTCAGATCTGCCATATTGTAATATTTTAAATGTCCAGTTTTCAACAGAAAATTACAAGATGTACAAAGAAACAGAAAAGTTTGGCCATAACACAGGGGAGAAAGTAGTCAATAGAAACTCCCTGAGGAAACCCAGACACTGGACTTACTAGACAAAGACTGAAATAAGGAATTACACATATGATCAAAGAGCTAAACGAAACCATGCCTAAAGAATTTAAGTATGTGAACATCTCATTGTACAGAGAATATCAATAGATAAAATTTATATTAAAAACCAACTGGACATTCTAGAGATACAAACATAATGACTACAATGAAAAATTCAATAAGAGATTTCTCTGTAGATATGAAATTGTTGAAGAAAAAGTCAGTTAACTTAAAACTACTGAGATTATCCAGTCTGTGGAACAGAAAGAAAAAGGAATGAAAAAAAATGAACACTGTGTCAGAGATAGGTTGGACACCATCAACAATACCAATACACACATAATTTGAGAGCCAGAAAGGAGAGAAAAGAAGGGGTAGAAAAAATATATAAAGAAATAATGGCTGAAAACTTCCCAAATTTGATGAAAACATTAATTTGTACATCCCAGCAGCTCAACAAACTCCACGTGGTATAAACGTAGAGACATCGAAAATAGGCACATCAGACTCAGTGTGTCAAAAGAGAAGAACAAAGAATCTTGACAGCAGAAAGAGAAAAGAGGCTCAACATATTCAAAGGCTCCTCAGTAAGACAGTTGATTTCTCATCAAAAACCATGGAGACCAGAAGGCAGTGGGATGGTATCGTCAAAGTGATAAAAGGAAAATACTGTCACCAAGTATTTTATAGCCAACAAAATGATTCTTCAAAAAAAAAAAAGGAGAAATTAACACACTCCTACAAAATCTGAAAGGATCCATTGCTAGCAGGCCTGCCCTACAAGAAATATTAAGGATAGTCCAGCAGGTGTAAATGAAAAGACACTCACCTGAAAAATAAAGAGCACTACTACATGAGTAAGAAAATAAAACAGTATAAATACAGTATTACATGTAAGTGTTTTCTTCTATTGATGTAAAGGACAACTGCATAAAACAATACTTATGAAACTGTGTAGATGCACTTATAAATGCATAAAGGTGTAATTTGTATGACAGTGACAGCATGAGGAGGGGGAGGGAAAAGATTGATACCAAAGCAAAGTTTTTGTGTACTATTGAAATTAAGTTGGCATTCATGTGAACTAGATTGCTTTAAAACAAGATGTTAATAATAATCTCCAGGGCAATGGAGGAGAAGGAGGAGGAGGAAGAGGAGGAGGAGGAGAAGAAAAAGATAAAATAAACAACAAATTAAAATGGCACACTTGAAAATGCCTACTTTGTACAAAAAAGTGTAGTAATAGAGCATTGGGGAAATAAAAAGACATATAGAAAGCAGATAGCAGATGTAACTTCAACCTGATAAGAAATTACATTAATGTAAATGAATTAAATATTCTAATCAAAATAGTAAAGGCAGAAATAAATGGAATAGAGAATAGATGAATAACAGAGAATAATCAACAAAAAGAAAAGTTGGTTCTTTGAAAAGATCAAGAAAATTGACAAATTTTTAGCTAGTACTGAAGAAAAAAAGAGAGAAGATTCAAATTACTAAGATGAGAAATGAAAGGAAGGATGTCACTACTGCCCTTACAAAAATAACAAGGAATATAAGGGAATACCATGAATACTTGTATAGCCAATAAATGAGATAATCTAGATGAAATGGATAAATTCCTAGAAGGATATGTGACTAAATCTAATTCAAGGAGAGATAGAAAACTCAAATAATCCTACAATAAGTAGTGACTGAAACAGTAATCCAAAACATTCCCACAAGGAAATGCTAGGCCAGTATGGCTTTGCTGGTGAATTCCATCAACTACTTAAAGAAAAAACAAAAACAAAAAACAAACAAACAAAAAAATGCTTCACAAACTCGTCTAAAAATAAAGAGGTGGGCACACTTCCCAATTCATTCAATGACACGAGTATCACACTGATACCAAAACCAGACAAAGGCATCACAAGAAAACTAAAGACTATCTCTTATGGATATAAATGCAAAAGTCCTCAACAGAATAAAAGCAAATCCAATCCAGTAACATATAAAATAGACCACAATTCAGTGGGATGTATCCAGGTATGCAAAGGCACTTCAACATACAAAAGTCAATTCATGTAATATGCCATATTAATAGAATAATAGATAAAAACTAGGAATAGAAGAGAACTTCCTCAACTTGACAGAGAACATCTATGAAAAACCTGGAGCAAAGATCATACATAATGGTGAAAGACTGAATTATTTCCTCCCAAAATCAACATTGTACTAGAGGTTCTAGTCAAAGCAAACAGACAAAGAAAATAAAGCCTCTAGATTAGAAAGAAAGAAATAAAACTATTTCAATTCCAGATGACATGATATTATACATTGAAATCACAAGGAATCCACAAAGAAAAAAAGAGAGAGAGAGAAAAAAAAAACTATTAGAATTAACAACATAGTTTGACCAAAATTGTAAGACACAAATCAATATATAAAAAAGTAATTATATTTCTATACAACAGCAGTGAATAATCTAAAAATAAAATGAAGGAAACATTTTCATTTACAATAGCATCAAAAAGAATAAAATACTTAGGAATATTAAGAAAAATATGTGGAATACTGAGAAAAATGTCTGAAACTTGTAAATTGAAAACTAAAATACTACTGATAGAAGTTAAAAATGACCTAAAATAAATGGAAAGCTCTTCTGTGTTCATGGATCAGAAGCCTTATTATTGTTAGGATGGCATTTGTCCTCAAAATGACCTATAGATTCAATGCAACTCTGGCTTTTTGGGAGAAATGAACAAGCTGATCCTAAAACTAATATGGAAATGCAAGATACCCAGAATAGTCAAAACAATCTTGAAAAAGAACAAAGTTTTGAAGTTTCCAAATTCAAAACTCAGTAACAAAATGGTAATCCATACAGTGTGGTACTTGCATAAAGGACAGACAAATAGATTGAGAGAAAAGAACTGAGAGTCCATAAACAAACTCTTACACGTAGCCAGTTAATTTTTCATAAAGGTTCCATGACAATCCAATGGGGAAAAAAGTAATCTTTACAAAAATGATGCTGGGACACCTGAACATACACCTGGAAAGAAAGAAAACTGAACTTTTATCTTAACACCATTTATGAAAATTAACTCAAAATAAATCACAGACCTGAAACTATAAAACTTTTAGAAAATGAACAATGAGAAAATCTTCAGGATTTTGAAGTACAAATACTTCTAAGATATGACAGCAAAAGCACAAACAACAAAAGAAAAAAATCAAGTAAACTGGACTTCAGTAAAATTAAACACTTCTGTGCTTCAAAGGACTTCATCAAGAAAGTAAGAAGACAATCCACAGGATGGGTGAAAATATTTCCAATATTTTCCCTGATAAGGGACTTTTATCCAGAATAGACAAAGAAGACTTAAAACATGACAATACAAAGACAAATACAATTAAAATGGGCAAAGAATTTGAATAGATGTTTCTCCAAAGAAGACATACGAATGGGAAATAAGCACATAAAAAGATGTTCAACATCAGTAGGCATTAGGGAAACAGAAATCAAAAGCACAATGACATGCCACTTCATACCAACTAGGATGACAAATATATATGATATATGATATATAAATATGTATCTATAAACCCGGTAATAAAAAGTGTTGATGAGGATGTGGAGAAACTGGACTCCTCATACATTACTACTGGAAATATAAAATGGTGCAGTCACTTTAAAAACTACTTTAGCAATTCCTCAAAATGTTAAAAGTAGAATACATCCCAGCAATTCCATTTTTTGATATATCCTGAGAGAACTGAAAATATGTGTTCACACAAAAACTTGTCCATGAGCATTTACAGCAGAATTATTCATCATCAACTGATGGATGGATAAGCAAAGTGGTGTATTTATAACAATGGCATATTATTTGAACACAAAAAGGACTTTGGGTACTGATATATGCTACACCATGGATGAGCCTTGACAACGTCACACTAAATGAAAGACGACAATCAAAAAAGGCAGCATACTGTATGGTTCTACTTATATGAAATGCCCAGAACAGGCAAATCCGTAGAGACAGAAAGTAGAGTGGTGGCTGCTGGGGTCTAAGGGAAAGGAAGTTTAGGGAGTGACTTACTAAAGGGTACTGGTTCCTTTTGGGAGTGATGGCTACAAAACCCTGAAATGTACTTAAAAACCTAATGCACAATTTCAAAGGCTGCATTTTATGGTATGTGAATTATATCTCCATAAAGCTGTTACTCTTGAAGCTGAGCCCACATATGGAGCAACTGGCCCAGCACTGACTGCAGCATCTGGAGGGGGAGTGACCCACCCACCCACCACAAAGGAAAGGATCACCTGACCCAGTGTTGGAGGGGTGCAATCTTCTTGCCGACAGACACTGTGAGCAGCACAGACAAGGGGGCCAACAGAGCAAGGTGAGTTCGTGAAACAGGGCGAAGACACAAAGGCCTCTCAATAAAACCATTAAGAGCACACAGTCTCTAGGAGAACACATCTTTGTTTTTAAAATCTTTTTATATCTGTTTTATTCCTATTACATTTTTAATCTTTATTTTTAAACAGTTCTATATGTTTACAATTCTCATTTCATTTTTAATTCTCTTGGTTTTGATCTGTTATTTATTAGTCACAGGTTTCAAATATTGTATTTTGAATTTTCTCTTCTTTTTATTAAGATTCTTAAAAGATATCTCAACTCGATTCCTATTCTGCTTCAACTTGCTCTTCTATTATTGATTATACACTGTTTTCAAACCTTCTTTTCCTCCATTCTTTTAAAATTCTCTCTCTCTCTCTTTTAAGTTTTATTCCCACATAGGCTTTAGATAGATAAATAAATAAACTCCTTTAAGGACCACAATAGATAACTGATACTCCTTAAGCCACAGTGCCAGAGAGATATGAGCAGAATGAAGAAGCAGAGGAAGTCCTGCCAATTAAAAGAGCAAGAGAAATCCCCTCAAAGAACGATCAATAAAATAGACATTGATGGCCTACTAGATCAAGATTTCAAAAAAGAAGTGATCAAATTACTGAAGGAACTAAAAGAGATAGTCTTTAGAGACATAAAATATATCAAAAACAAAATAGAAGCTATAAAGAAGAGCCAAGTAGAATTGGTAAATTCATTGGCTGAAATGAGATCTGACCTAAAGGCTGTACAAAGCAGGCTAGATAATGCAGCAGAACGAATAAGTGACCTAGAAGACAGGACAACAGAAAGCACCCAATCAGAACAGCTGAGAGAAAAACAAATATAAAACAATGAAAACAATATAAGGAACCTATGGGATAATATAAAGCATGCCAATCTATGCATAATAGGGGTTCCAGAAGGGGAAGAAAGAACAAAGGGGATGGAAAAGGTAATTAAAGAAATCATGACTGAAAACTTCCCAAACCTAAAGAAGGAATCAGACACCCAAGCACAGGAGGCTCAGAGGGTCCCAAACAGGAAGAGCCCAAAGAGAAACACGCCAAGATATATCATAAATCAAGATGGCCAGACTGAAGGATAAAGAAATGATCCTAAAGGCAGCAAGAGAAAAACAAAGAGTGAGTTACAAGAGAAGGCTCTCAGCTGATTTCTCTACAGAAACACTACAGGCCAGAAGGGAGTGGCAAGATATATTCAAAGTCCTGAATGAAAAAGAAGATGCAGCCTAGGATAATTTCTCCAGCAAGGCTATCCTTTAGAATAGGAGAGATAAAGAATTTCACAGAGAAGCAAAAACTAAAAGACTTTAGCAACACTAAACCCATGCTAAACGAAATATTGAAAGGTCTATTCTAAATAGAAAAGATGCACGATGCTACAGAAATGAGAACTCATAAGTGGAAAGGTGATAACTACCATGAATTACAAATAGAATAAACATGAAATTGTAAAAGAAGACATCTAAATCATTGAGTGGGAGAGGGAAGCAAGAAAATATAGAGTATTATTTTCTTTCTTCTTTTTTTTTAAATTTTTTGTTCTTGGTAGGATGGGTTTGAGATTACATTACTATCTGTTTAGTACACACAGTTACAGTAATTGGTTAACAGACTTACAAAAAAGTGTAACTACAAGCCAAAAACTTACAAGTGAGTCACAAAAACTAAATACAATCCAAGATAATACAAAGGAAAATTACCATACCACAAAAGGAAGAAGAAAGGAACCAAGAAGAAATACCAAATCAACTGCAAAAATAAGTTCAAAATAGCAATAAACTCTCATCTATCATTAATTACTGTAAATGTTAATGGTCTAAATGCTCCAGTCAAAAGACAGAGTAGCAGACTGGATAATAAAGCAAGAACCTTCAATACACTGCATACAAGAGACACACTTTAGGGAGAAGGACACATATAGATTGAGAGTGAATGGACGGAAAAGGATATTCCATGCAAATGGAAATGCCAAAAAAGCAGGTGTAGCAGTACTGATTTCAGACAAAATAGACTTTAAAACAAGGGCCATAAAGAAAGATAAATAAAGACATTTTATAATGATTAAAGGAGTGATACAAGATGAAGATATTACAATCATTAATATATAAGCACCCAACATGAGCACCTAAGTACATTAAACAACTACTAACAGAGATAAAGGGGGAAATTGATGGGAATACAATCATTGTCAGAAATTTTAACACCACATTAACATCACTAGACAGATCTTCCAGACAGAAAATAAATAAGGCAACAGAGAAATTAAATGATACAAGAGAATAATTGGATTTAGTGGATATTTTCAGAGCATTACAATCCTCCATAATAGAATACACATTCTTTTCAAATGTGTGTGGAACACTTTCTAGGATTGATCATGTACTTAGTCACAAAAGAAGCCTCAACAATTTTAAGAAGATAGAAATTATCTCAAGCATCTTTACTGACCACAATGCCATTGAAACTAGAAATCAACTTCAGAGAAACAAAGGAGAAAGAAAGGAAAGCATTGAGATTAAACAACATGCTATTAGAAAACAAATGGGTCGATGATGTAATCAAAGTTGAAATTAAAGAATACCTTGAGACAAATGAAAATGAAAACACAACCACACAAAACATACGGTACACAGCAAAAGCAGTACTAAGAGGAAAGTTTAGGGTAATGCAGGCCTTCCTCAAAAAAGAAGAACAATACCAAATAAACAATCTAACCCACCAGCTGAAAGAACTAGAAACAGAAGAGCAAAAACACACAAAAGTCAGCAGAAGGAAGGAAATAATAAAGATCATGGAGGAAATAAATAAAATAAAGATTAAAAAAATAGAGAAAATAATCAATCAAACCAAAAGCTAGTTTTTTGAAAGAGTAAATAAAATCGACAAACCTCTGGCCAAACTCACAAAGAAGAAGAAAGAGAGAGCACAAATTTGCAAAATAAGAAAGGAAAATGGAGAAATTACAACAAATAACATAGAAATACAGAATATCATATGAGAATATCATGAAAAACTACATGGAAAAGAATGGATAACCTAGAGGAGATGGACAAGTTTCTGGAAACATACAGTCCACTAAGACTGAATCAAGAAGAAACTATCCACTTGAACAAATGGATCACTAGGAATGAAATTGAATTAACAATAAAAAACCTCCCTACAAATAAAAGTCCAGGACTGGACAGCTTCACCAGGGAGTTCTACCACACATACAAAGAAGAACTCATACCAGTCCTTCTCAAACTCTTCCAGAAGATTGAAAAGAAGGAATATTCCCAAACTCATTCTATGAAGCCACCATTACCCTGATACCAAAACCAGGCAAAGACACCACCAAAAAAGAGAATTACAGACCAATATCACTGATGAACACAGATGAAAAAGTCCTTACCAAAATACTAGTAAATAAAATCCAACAGCACATAAAAAAGATAATACATCATGCTCAAGTGGGGTTCATCTCAGGGACACAAGGGTGGTTCAACATATGAAAATCAATCAATGTAATACTTCACATCAACAAGAGAAAGGACAAAAACCACATGATCATCTCAATAGATGCAGAAAACTTTTGATAAAATTCAACACCCATTTATGATAAAAATTCTCACCAAAGTGGGTATTGAGGGAACATATCTCAACATCATAAAAGCTATATATGACAAACCTACAGCCAGCATAGCACTCAACGGTGAAAACCTCAAAAGATTCCCACTAAAATCTGGGACAAGTCAAGGATGCCCACTATCACCACTCCTATTCAACATAGTCTTGGAAGTCCTGGCCACAGCAATCAGGCAAGTAACAGAAGTAAAAGGGGTCTAAATTGGAAAAGAAGAGGTAAAAGTGTCACTATATGCAGATGACATGACAATATATATAGAAAACCCTAAAAGGTCCACACAAAAACTACTAGAGCTGATCGAAGAATTTAGCAAAGTAGCAGGTTACAAGATTAATGTTCAAAAATCAGTTGCATTTCTTTACACAAATGATGAATCAACAGAAAAAGAAAGTAAAGAAACAATCCCCTTTAAAATAGCACCCAAAGTAATAAAATATCTAGGAATAAATCTAACCACAGACGTGAGAGAATTATACACAGAAAACTATAAAGCATTGGTGAAGGAAATTAAAGAAGACTTTAAAAAATGGAAAGGTATCCCATGCTCTTTGATTGCAAGAAGCAATATTGTTAAAATGGTCACACTGCCCAAGGCAATCTACAGATTTAATGCAATCCCTACCAAATTAACCTGGACATATTCCATAGAACTAGAACAAATCACAATAAAATTTATATGGAACCATCAAAGACATAGAATTTCCAGGGCATTACTGAAGAAAAAAAGAAAGAGGCTGGAAGAGTAACTCTCCCAGACTTGAGACAATACTATAGAGTTACAGTCGTCAAGACAGCATGGTATTAGTACAAAAACAGACATATAGCCAAATGGAACAGAATAGAGAGCCCAGAAATGAACCCAAATATTTTGGTCAACTAATCTTCAACAAAGGAGGCAAGAATATACAATGGAATAAAGACAGTCTCTTCAGCAAGATAAACATAAGACAAGATACAATAAACCTCCTAGGAGAAAATACAGGCAAAATATCTGACATACATCTCAGAAATCTTCCCCTAGGGCAGTCTACCCAAGCAATAGAAATAAAAGCAAGAATAAACAAATGGGACCTAATGAAACTTACAAGCTTCTGCACAGCAAAGGACACCTTAAGTAAAACAAAAAGACAACCTACAGAATGGGAGAACATTTTTGCAAATGAAACTAACAAAGGCTTGATCTCCAGAATATATAAGCAGCTCATATGACTTAATAAGAAACAACCAAATAACCCAATCCAAACATGGGCAGAAGACCTAAACAAGCAATTCTCCAAGGAAGATATACAAATGATCAATGGGCACATGAAAAAATGCTCAATATCACTAATTATCAGAGAAATGCAAATCAAAACTACAATGAGGTATCACCTCAAACCAGTCAGAATGGCCATCATTCAAAAATCCACAAATGACATATGCTAGAGAGGCTGTGGACAAAGGGAAACCTCCGACACTTCTGGTGGGAATGCAGTTTGGTGCAGCCACTGTGGAAACAGTATTGAGTTTCCTCAAAAGACTAGGAATAGAATTGCCATATGACACAGGAATCCCACTCCTGTGCATATATCCTGAAGGAACCCTACTTCAGGATGACAGCTGCACCCCAATATACATAGCAGCACTATTTACAATAGCCAAGACATGGAGATAGCCTAAATGTCCATCAACGGATGACTGGCTAAAGAAGTGGTATATTTATACAATGGAAAACTACTCGGCTATAAAAACTGACAATATAGGGCCATTTGCAGCAACGTGGATGCTCCTGGAGAATGTCATTCTAAGTTAAGTAAGCACCGTAACAAGGAATAAAGAGAAGTTACCTCTAAGTACAGTTATTTTGATTAAAATATACATACAGAAAGCAAGTCACCCCCACGACTGCTGCCAGGAGGAGCATCTGAATGTAATAGCCCAGCCCAAGCAAAGTAGATTCCGACCTTCTCTCCGTAGAATTTCCTGCAGAAAGACAGAAGGTAGTTTCAGAAGACACACATATTCACTCTGTAGCTTCATCCTCATGTTAATTTCTTTTTTCTTTGTTTTTTGGTGGGGCATAATTAGGTTTATTTATTTGTTTTTTAAATGGAGGCATTGGGGATTGAACCCAGTACCTCATGCATGCTAGGCATTCACTCTACCACTGAGTTATACCCTCCTTCCATCATACTAATTTCTGATTCTAAATCAAGGGGGCTTTAAGTTTAAACCTCTGACTCAATTCACACTTAAAACATATGCGTTTTCACAGCAGCCCCCAAATTCTACCGTGAAATAAGAAGTATTTTACGTATCATAGAAATACAGATCACTGGTTCACCTGCTGAAGAGAGATAAATGAGAACAGAGCAAAGGAGGGGACGAGGCCGACTCCGGAGCAGATGCAGGGGATCATCACCACTCACTGGACAGTCTGGCACATTCAACAAATCCCACCAAAGATCATTCTTAACAGGCTTGACACAAGTGGACTTCAACTACTGGCTCAGTCATCTGCGTCTGCCTTATCTCGGGAACTTCCCTGGAGCAAATGCATCGTAAACCACAGATAATAAGGAAATGGCTGATAATGATAACAACTGGGAGTGCAATGTCTCTCTGACAAAATATTTATAAAACTCATGTGGGAATGGGAGAGGGCAGGAGGGATGTGGCTGAGTAAGGAACTGCCCTGTATTCTTTGTATCTAGCACGTCGGCTGTTCCTAGGTTTCAAAAACCCTTCAATGTTACTCAGTTAATCTGGAGTAGACGGAACAGGCCAGGGAGGCAAGATTAGAAGAAAGGAGGCAGGGCACGAAGCGGTGCCAGGCTGGTCCTGAAAGGGAGACAGACACAGACAGGCAGACACAGAGGGCTTAGGGATGAGGCGGAACAATGAGGCGGCGGCTCAGGTGTGTTTGCTGCTGCTGATACTTCCCTCAGCTGGAGCACTGCTGACGCGGCAGTGCTGGGTAAAACCTGTGACTTTCCTCAGCTCTGAGTTCTCTCGGAAGCTTCCGGCTCAGTCTGGAGCTGAGATGAGCTCCGAGGGCTTAGCCTAGGGGGGACTCAGCTCTGAGAACAGCCTGGAGTCCTGAGAAACTTCACGCAGGAACCCCTAGGGCTGGACCAGCGCTCACAGGGCTGCTGTGAGACCAGCTCCATCGTCAGAGACCTGGGCGTGGACCATTCCATGGGGAAAATGGCTGAGCCCGATGCCAAATCAGATAGGAGGGACAAAGTGTGTTCATTCTCATGTGACTGGTCTTTGTGGCCTGGCTCACAGATGGCAGGCTCAGGATGGTGTCTGGCAGAGAAAACCCTGGCAATGGGTTTGAGATGTCTTGGACTCTTTCTTGTTAAGCTTTTTGTAATACATTCTTATCAACTATCCATCCTGAAAATGCCACATTCAAAACTGAAAGAATGTTAGAAGTTGCTTGCTCCAACTGGCCAATGGTAAACACACCCTGCTACAGTTAGAGAGCTGGTCAGGCAGCCTCTGCCTGCATATTTACAATGACGGAGAGTTCATTACTTCCAAAGGTTACATGTCGGCAAGAAGGTCAGAAAGAATTTTTGAACCTTAAACAGATGTCTGCCCCCTAGTCCTTGCTGAAAGGCTAGAAATAATGAGGATCCCTTCAAATGTAGTTTTGTCTGATTGTTATCTCTCTCTGTCAAAAACACCCCAATTCTTAACATCAATTTTTCAAAATTCAGCTTTGATTTCTTTTTATCAAACTTATACCATACATTCATTAAAGAGTCAAACAGTTCTCGAACACCGATTGTAAAAAGGAGCAGTTCCCAACAACCGCCCCATTTCCTGGCCAGAAGCAACAATGTTCAGCTCCTACTGCTGACTCTTGGAATAATAACTCCCTGTCTCTGACTAATATCCTTGTAACACAGCCTACTGACTTTTTCAGCTTTATGTATCACCTATTTAAGTTTCTATTTTGGAAAATGAAGATTAAGCTCTCTTTCAAACCACATCTCCTCTACACACCCAAACCTTCATTCTTCTAACCTTTTGATACAATACATTATAATTTTGATCAGCTCAGTATCCTTGCTTTACATTATTAGGACTCTGTACAGACTGTTCACAGCTGTAGCAAGTTGTCTGCTAGGCTTACTTTTTTATTCCCTACTTTGTTTTTCCTGGAGTTAATAATTGTCTTGGTGGTTCATAGCTTAGATTTCTCTGCGCTTAACAATTCAACCCCATACCTTCTCCTAATGAATAACTTTCTCAATACTTTCCAATTCATTGTCTACAAATTTCATCTCCTTGAATAAATCTCTTCAGATCTCCTTCAACCTGGATTAACGACATGCTAGTCTTGTCACAGAGCTCAAGGGGCCACTAGTGGGAAGCAACAAGGGAATACATGGACCAGGAGAAGGGAACAGATCAACATAATTTCCTTTACAAAACATACTTAAAATAGTGGGAAAATTGTTTTCTTTACAAACACAAACACACACACCAACCCCAAAAGCCCATAAAGAATGATTAAATAGCCATCAAACCCATTGCCCTGCCATCAAATTCTGTATAACATAAAACAAAAATAACAGAAGGAATATATCATATAAATATGAATCTCAAGGGGGATGGGGTACACTCAGTGGCAGAGTGTGTGCTCAGCATGCATAAGGTCCTAGATTCAATCTTCAGTACCTCCATTAGAAAAAAAAATTAGAAACAATAGAAAAATGTATCAACTTTAAATATTTACAATATATAAACTTCCTCTTTTAAAACTGTTCTACAGGATAACCCGGGTTAATGAGAAAGTGCCTCTTCATGACTGTGATCCTGCTGATAATTGAGGGAGGAAATTAGAGTATGACCACATGAAATAAAATCCCTTATGAAATAATGATCCCGGGTGACAATCATTATTGGCTGCTGTCATCACAAAAAAGAGAGTCAACTGGACATTATGTACCTTATGACAGGAGTACAAAACTTCATATAACAAATATTCTTGCACAAAGTTGAACCTCAATCAGATCAAGCTTTTAGGGGAGGATCAAATCACTTAGCTAAAGCCAATACATAGGATGGAGAAATAAGTCTAACCACAGGGGAGAATGAAATCAACCAAACAGGAAATAGAGAAACCCCTCAGCAATTTCAAGGAAAATGAGAAACAGGAAAATTATAGATTAGAACCCACTTGAGAGATATGCTAGCTGCAATGTGTGAACTTAGTCTGGATCCTGATTTCAACCCCAAAACTACTTAAAAGTGTATTTTTGTGACAATCAGGGAATTATTTTGTAACCCTAAAAAAAAAAGGAATATTCCAATTGTATTTGAAAGAGACCTTGTCATTTCACTAATGAAAGGTTAAGCTATGTAGGATTGTCTTCAAAATGATCCCGTAGTGGGGAGGGGAGGAGGTGGAGATGAAAGATGCAACAACAGTGACTCTGAGTTGATAATTCTGGAGCTGGGTGACTGATACAGGCAGGCTGGCTGTGCTGTTCTCTCTACTTCTGTACATGTTTGAATCTTTCCATAATATGTGAAATAAACAAAAAGACTTCCGTGTTTTAAAACCCTCACTTTGAAGGTTAAGAGGTTTGCCCAAGTAGGTGGGCACCTGC
>NC_045731.1:22192146-22222288 GCF_009834535.1 Camelus ferus
AAGTCTCACCTGTGTGATCAGCATCCACATACTGCTATACTGAAAATCCTTAAAAAGTGAGAACTTCATTAAAGCAACGAAAAGTAGGGAAAAAATAAATAGCCAGACTAGTGGAAGTTTGTAATGTGTAAAAATGCAAAGGGTATTCATGAGCATATTTAAAAACTCCTACACTTTAATAAGAAACACAACAAACTGACAAGTTGCACACTGCTCACTGTAGGAGAAGACAGGCAAATGGACTTTATGTGAATGGGGCTGGAGCTGTAGAATTAGTTAGTCTTGCAAGTAACTCAGTTAAAAAAATGCAAATGGGATACACTTCAAGAATATCTGAGTAAAAATCTTGGAAAACTTACTACTCTATGAAGCAATGACAATGGCAAAATTTGTCAAACTTAACTCTGCAGAAATCTAGAAATAAACAAAGGCTTCCAGCAATCCGGGGAGGGTTATTTGGAAAAAAAAAAAAAACAGCTAAATCTCCATAAAGATAGTGAGGTTTGTGGCATTGTAACTTAATCTACCCCATCCCTGTATCCTCACCTAAACTGTGGCCTTTAAAAGCAACAGTCTCACAATCAATGTAGGGGAAGAAGTGATTTGAAGTTACCCAAAAATCCGCCCCAGAGAGCTGTCACTATTTGACCTATCTCAAACCCATTCTGTGCAACAGCCTGTCCCCTGCATGCTTGTGGAAACAATCAGCAGTGAGTATTTAACATTTAAAACTGCCTGAGGCAGGGGTACCAGTAGAGGCTAACTAGATGCTGACTAGGAAACTTAGAAGACAAAATTGGTAATGAGACTTTCTGGGGGTGGAGGTAGGGTTAAAATCTCCAAAATTTCTGAGAATTGTTAGAAGTCCGTACACATGTGTGGCACATGGCAAGGAAAGATCTGAGAAAATCTTACGCCTTCAACTCTGGCTGAACTAGAGGTTCTGCATAAGCAAGAACTAAAGGCTACAGGAAGAGCTGCAGACTGCCTGCCGGTGCTGAGGGCATCTCCTCAGCACAGCAGACACACAGCCACCTGGCAACAGCTCAAACGACTGGCTCCAGGCATTGAAAGAAATCACTGTCCAATCATTATTACAGTGATGACAACTAGCTTTCTGCAAACATACTGATCTCATGGCCATGCATGATAAAGAATACAGACTTTACAGAATCTTGTCAGGAAAGTAACTACATAAATAGCTGCAGCAGCAATGACAATGGAAGCAACGATTAACCCTGGAGATGAGGAAATCTGGCTTTCAGATCTGCTACATTGTAATATTTTAAATGTCCAGTTTTCAACAGAAAATTACAAGATGTACAAAGAAACAGAAAGTTTGGCCATAAACAGAGGGTAAAAAGTAGTCAATAGAAACTCCCTGAGGAAGCCCAGACACTGGACTTACTAGACAAAGACATAAATAAGCAATTACACATATGTTCAAAGAGCTAACAGAAACCATGCCTAAAGAATTAAATTATGTGAACATCTCATTGTACAGAGAATATCAATAGATAAAATTTATATTAAAAACCAACTAGAAATTCTAGAGATACAAATATAATAACTGAAATGAAAAATTCAGTAAGAGGTTTCTCTGTAGATATGAACTTGTTGAAGAAAAATTCAGTTAACTTAAAAATACTGAGATTATCCAGTCTTTGGAACAGAAAATAAAAGGAATGGAAAAAAATGAACACTGTGTCAGAGGTAGGTGGGACACCATCAACAATACTAATACATGCAAAATGGGAGTACCAGAAGGAAGGAGAGAAAAAAAGGGGTAGAAAAATATATAAAGAAAATAATGGCTGAAAACTTCCCAAATTTGATGAAAACATTAATTTGTACATCCCAGCAGCTCAACAAACTCCCCGTGGTATAAACGTAGAGACATCTAGAATAGGCACATCAGACTTAGTGTGTCAAAAGACAAGAACAAAGAATCTTGACAGCAGAAAGAGAAAAGTGGCTCAACATATACAAAGGCTCCTAGTTAAGACAGTTGATTTCTCATCAAAACAATGGAGACCAGAAGGCAGTGGAATGGTATCGTCAAAGTGATAAAAGGAAAAGACTGTCACCAAGTATTTTATAGCCAGCAGAATGATTCTTCAAAAAAATTAAAGGAGAATTTAAGACACTCCTACAAAAACAAAATCTGAAAGAATCCATTGCTAGCAGGCCTGCCCTACAAGAAATAATAAGGATAGTCCAGCAGCTGTAAATGAAAGGACACTCGCCTGAAAAATAAAGAGCACTAGTAGAGGTAACTACATGAGTAAAACAATAAAACAGTATAAATAAAGCATTACATGTAAGTGTATTCTTCTATTTGATGTAAAAGACAACTGCATAAAACAATACTTATGAAACTGTGTAGATGCGCTTATAAATGCATAAAGGTGTAATATGTATGACAGTGACAGCATGAGGAGGGGGAGGAAAAAGATTGGTACCAAAGCAAAGTTTTGTGTACTATTGAAATTAAGTTGGCATTCATGTGAACTAGATTGCTTTAAAACAAGATGTTAATTATAATCTCCAGGGCAATGGAGGAGAAGGAGGAGGAGGAAGAGGAGGAGGAGGAGGAGAAAAAAAGATAAAATAAAGAAGAATTAAAATGGCACACTTGAAAATGCCTACTTTGTACAAAAATGTGTAGTAATAGAGGAAAGGGGAAAAATAAAAGACATATAGAAAGCAGATAGCAGATGTAACTTCAACCTGATAAGAAATTACATTAGTGTAAATGAATTAAACATTCTAATCAAAATACTAAAGGCAGAAATAACTGGAATAGAGAATAGATGAACAACAGAGAATAATCAACAAAAAGAAAAGTTGGTTCTTTGAAAAGATCAAACAAAATTGACAAAGTTTTAGCTAGTACTCGAAGAAAAAAAGAGAGAAGTTCAAATTACTAAAATGAGAAATGAAAGGAAGGATGTCACTACTGCCCTTACAAAAATAACAAGGAATATAAGGGAATACTGTGAATAATTATATAGCCAATAAATGAGATAATCTAGATGAAATGGATAAATCCCTAGAAGGACATAAATGACTGAAGCTAATTCAAGGAGAAATAGAAAACTCAAATAATCCTACAATAAGTAGTGACTGAAATAGTAACCCAAAATATTCCCACAAGGAAATGCTAGGCCTGTATGGCTTTACTGGTGAATTCCATCAACTACTTAAAGAAAAAACAAAAACAAAAACAAACAAACAAAAAACAATGTTTTACAAACTCATCTAAAAATAAAGAGGTGGGCACACTTCCCAATTCATTCAATGAGACTAGTATCACACTGATACCAAAACCAGACAAAGGCATCACAAGAAAACTAAAGACTATCTCTTATGAATATAAATGCAAAAATCCTCAACAGAATACAAGCAAATCCAATCCAGTAACATAAAAAATAGACCACAATTAAGTGGGATGTATCCAGGTATGCAAAGGCAGTTCAACATACAAAAGTCAATTCATGTAATATGCCATATTAATAGAATAATGGATTAAAAACTAGGAATAGAAGAGAACTTCCACAACTTGACAGAGAACATCTATGAAAAACCTGGAGCAAAGAACATACATAATGCTGAAAGACTGAATTATTTCCTCCCAAAATCAACATTGTACTAGAGGGTCTAGTCAAAGCAACCAGACAAAGAAAATAAAGCTTCTAGATTAGAAAGAAAGAAATAAAACTATTTCAATTCCAGATGACATGATATTGTATATTGAAATCACAAGGAATCCACAAAGAAAAAGAGAGAGAGAGAAAAAAAAAACTATTAGAATTAATAACCCAGTCTGACCAAATTGTAAGACACAAATCAATATATAATAAAGTAATTATATTTCTATACATAGCAGTGAATAATCTAAAAATAAAATGAAGGAAACATTTTCATTTACAATAGCATCAAAAAGAATAAAATACTTAGGAATATTAAGAAAAATATGTGGAATACTGAGAAAAATGTCTGAAACTTGTATATTGAAAACTTAAATACTAATGATAGAAGTTAAAAATGACCTAAAATAAATGGAAAGCTCTTCTGTGTTCATGGATCAGAAGCCTTATTATTGTTAGGATGGCAATTGTCCTCAAAATGACCTATAGATTCAATGCAACTCTGACTTTTTGGCAGAAATGAACAAGCTGATCCTAAAACTAATATGGAAATGCAAGATACCCAGAATAGTCAAAACGATCTTGAAAAAGAACAAAGTTTTGAAGTTTCCAAATTCGAAACTCACTAACAAAACTAATCCATAAAGTGTGGTACTTGCATAAAGGACAGACAAATAGACTGAGAGAAAAGAACTGAGAGTCCATAACAAACTCTTACACGTAGCCAGTTAATTTTTGACAAAGGTGCCATGACAATCCAATGGGGAAAAAAATAAACTTTAGAAAAATGTTGCTGGGACACCTGACATAAACCTGGAAAGAAAGAAGACTGAACTTTTATCTTAACACCATTTATGAAAATTAACTCAAGATAAATCACAGACCTGAAACTATAAAACTTTTAGAAAATGAACAATGAGAAAATCTTCAGGACTTTGGATTACAAATACTTCTAAGACATGACACCAAAAGCACAAACAACAAAAGGAAAAAAATCAAGTAAACTGGACTTCAGTAAAATTAAACACTTCTGTGCTTCTAAGGACTTCATCAAGAAAGTAAGAAGACAATCCACAGAATGGGTGAAAATATTTCCAATATTTTCCCTGATAAGGGACTTTTACCCAGAATAGACAAAGAAGACTTAAAACGTGACAATACAAAGACAAATACAATTAAAATGGTCAAAGAATTTGAATAGATGTTTCTCCAAAGAAGACATACAAATGGGAAATAAGCACATAAAAAGATGTTCAACATCAGTAGGCATTAGGGAAACAGAAATCAAAAGCACAATGACATGCCACTTCATACCAACTAGGATGACAAATATATATGATATATGATATATAAATATGTATCTATAAACCTGGTAATAAAAAGTGTTGATGAGGATGTGGAGAAACTGGACTCCTCATACATTACTACTGGAAATATAAAATGGTGCAGTCACTTTAAAAACTACTTTAGCAATTCCTCAAAATATTAAAAGTAGAATACATCCCAGCAATTCAATTTTTTGATATATCCTCAAGAGAACTGAAAATATGTGTTCACACAAAAACTTGTCCATGAGCATTTACAGCAGAATTATTCATCATCAACTGATGGATGGATAAGCAATGTGGTGTATTTATAACAATGGCATATTATTTGAACACAAAAAGGAATTTGGGTACTGATATATGCTACACCATGGATGAGCCTTGACAACGTCACAGTAAATGAAAGATGACAATCAAAAAATGCAGCATACTGTATGGTTCTACTTATATGAAATGCCCAGAACAGGCAAATCCATAGAGGCAGAAAGTAAAGTAGTGGCTGCTGGGGCCTAAGGGAAAGGAAGGTTAGGGAGTAACTTACTAAAGGGTACTGGTTCCTTTTGGGAGTGATGGTTACACAACCCCGAAATGTACTTAAAACCCTAATGCACACTTTCAAAGGCTGCATTTTATGGTATGTGAATTATATCTCCATAAAGCTGTTATTCTTGAAGCTGAGCCCACTTATGGAGAAACTGGCACAGCACTGACTGCGGCATCAGGAGGGGGAGAGACCCACCCACCCACTGCGAGGGAGAGCAGCACCTGACCCAGTGTTGGAGGGGCGTGATCTTCTTGCCGACAGACACTGTGAGCAGCACAGGTGAGGGGGCCAGCAGAGCAAGCTGAGTTCATGAAACAGGGCGAAGACACAAAGACCTCTCAATAAAACCATTAAGAGCACACAGTCTCTAGGAGAACACATTTTTGTTTTTTAAATCATTTTATATGTTTTATTTTCTATTACCTTTTTAATCTTTACTTTTTAAACAGTTCTATATATTTACACTTCACATTTCAGTTTTAATTCTCTTGGTTTTGATCTGTTATTGATTATTCACAGGTTTCAAATATTGTGTTTTGATCTTTTTTTCTTATTTTTATTAAGGTTTTTAAAAGACATCTCAACTCAATTCCTATTCTGCTTCAAATTGCTCTTCTATTATTGATTATACACTGTTTTCAAACCTTCTTTTCCACCATACTTTTAAAATTCTCTCTCTCTCTTTTTTATGTTTTATTCCCACATACGCTTTAGATAGATAAATAAGTAAACTCCTTTAAGGACTACAATAGATAACTGATACTCCTTAAGCCACAGTGCCAGAGAGATATGAGCAGTATGAAGAAGCAGAGGCAGTACTCCCAATTAAAAGAGCAAGAGAAATCCCCTGAAAGAACGATCAATAAAATAGGCATTGAAGGCCTACTAGATGAAGATTTCAAAAAAGAAGTGATCAAATTACTGAAGGAACTAAAAGAGATAGTGTTTGCAGACATAAAATACGTCAAAAGCAAAATAGAAGCTATAAAGAAGAGCCAAGTAGAATTGGTAAATTCATTGGCTGAAATGAGATCTGACCTAAAGGTTGTACAAAGCAGGCTAGATAATGCAGAGGAACGAATAAGTGACCTAGAAGGCAGGACAACAGAAAGCACCCAATCAGAACAGCTTAGAGAAAAACAAATAAAAAACAAAGAAAACAATATAAGGAACCTATGGGATAATATAAAGCATGCCAATCTATGCATTATAGGGGTTCCAGAAAGGGAAGAAAGAACAAAGGGGATGGAAAAGGTAATTAAAGAAATCATGACTGAAAACTTCCCAAACCTAAGGAAGGAATCAGACACACAAGTACAGGAGGCTCAGAGGTTCCCAAACAGGAAGAGCCCAAAGAGACCCACACAAAGACATATCATAATCAAGATGGCCAGACTGAAGGATAAACAAATGATCCTAAAGGCAGCAAGAGAAAAACAAAGAGTGAGTTACAAGAGAAGGCTCTCAGCTGATTTCTGTACAGAAACACTACAGGCCAGAAGGGAGTTGCAAGATATATTCAAAGTCCTGAATGAACAAAAAGATGCAGCCTAGGATACTTTCTCCAGTAAGGCCATCCTTTAGAATAGAAGGAGAGATAAAGACTTTCACAGAGAAGCAAAAACTAAAAGACTTTAGCAACACTAAACCCATGCTGAAAGAAATACTGAAAGGTCTACTCTAAATAGAAAAGATGCAGGATGCTACAGAAATGAGAACTCATAACTGGAAAAGTGATAACTGCCATGAATTACAAATAGAATAAACATGAAATTGTAAAAAAAGACATCTAAATTATTGAGTGGGAGAGGAAAGCAAGAAAATATAGAGTATTTTTTTCTTTCTTCTTTTTTATTAAATTTTTTGTTCTCGGTAGGATGGGTTTGAGATTATATTACTATCTGTTTAGTACACACAGTTACAGTAATTGGTTAACAGACTTACAAAAAAAGTGTAACCACAAGCCAAAAACTTACAAGTGAGTCACAAAAACTAAATACAATCCAAGGTAATACAAAGGAAAATTACCATACACAAAAGGAAGAAGAAAGGAACAAAGAAGAAATACCAAATCAACTGCAAAAATAAGTTCAAAATAGCAATAAAGACTCATCTATCATTAATTATTGTAAATGTTAATGGACTAAATGCTCCAGTCAAAAGACAGAGTGGCAGACTGGATAATAAAGCAAGAACCTTCAATACACTGCATACAAGAGACACACTTTAGGGAGAAGGACACATATAGATTGAGAGTGAATGGACGGAAAAGGATATTCCATGCAAATGGAAACACCAAAAAAGCAGGTGTAGCAGTACTTATTTCAGACAAAATAGACTTTAAAACAAGGGCCATAAAGAAAGATAAATAAAGATATTTTATAATGATTAAAGGAGTAATACAAGATGTTGATATTACAATCATTAATATATATGCACCCAACATGAGCACCTAAGTACATAAAACAACTACTAACAGAGATAAAGGGGGAAATTGATGGGAATACAATCATTGTCAGAAATTTTAACACCACATTAACATCACTAGACAGATCTTCTAGACAGAAAATAAAGAAGGGAACAGAGAAATTAAATGATACAACAGAAAAATTAGATTTAATGGATAATTTCAGAGCATTATAACCCCCCAAAATAGGATATACATTCTTTTCAAGTCCGCATGGAACATTTTCTAGGATTGATCATGTACTTGGTCACAAAAGAAGCCTCAAAAATTTTAAGAATTTAGAAATTATCTCAAGCATCTTTACTGACAACAATGCCCTTGAAACTAGAAATCAACTACAGAGAAACAAAGAAGAAAAAAAGGAAAGCATAGAGATTAAACACCATGCTATTAAAAAACCAATGAGTCAATGATGAAATCAAAGTTGAAATTAAAGAATACCTTTAGACAAATGAAAATGAAAACACAACCACACAAAACTTATGGGACGCAGCAAAAGCAGTGCTAAGAGGAAAGTTTAGGGCGATACAGGCCTTCCTCAAAAAAAGAAGAACAATATCAAATAAACAATCTAACTCACCAGCTAAAAGAACTAGAAACAGAAGAGCAAAAACACCCAAAAGTCAGCAGAAGGAAGGAAGTAATAAAGATCATGGAGGAAATAAATAACATAGAGATAAAAAAATAAAGAAAATAATCAATCAAACCAAAAGCTAGTTTTTTGAAAGAGTAAATAAAATCGACAAACCTCTGGCCAAACTCACAAAGAAGAAAAAAGAGAGAGCCCAAATTTTCAAAATAAGAAAGGAAAATGGAGAAATTACAACAAATAACATAGAAATCCAGAATATCATATGAGAATATCATGAAAAACTACATGGAAACAAAATGGATAACCTAGAGGAGATGGACAAGTTTCTGGAAACATACAGTCCACCAAGACTGAATCAAGAAGACACTGACCACTTCAATAAACCAATCACTAGGAGTGAAATTGAATTAACAATAAAAAACCTCCCTACAAATAAAAGTCCAGGACTGGACAGCTTCACCGGGGAATTCTACAACACATACAAATAAGAACTCATACCAGTCCTTCTCAAACTCTTCAAGAAGATTGAAAAGAAGGAATATTCCCAAACTCATTCTCTGAAGCCACCATCACCCTGATACTAAAACCAGGCAAAGACACCACCAAAAAAGAGAATTACAGACCAATATCACTGATGAACACAGATGCAAAAAGTCCTTACCAAAATACTAGCAAATAGAATCCAACAGCACATAAAAAAGGTTATACATCATACTCAAATGGGGTTCATCTCAGGGACACAAGGGTGGTTCAACACATGCAAATCAATCAATGTCATACTTCACATCAGCAAGAGAAAGGACAAAAACCACATGATTATCTCAATAGATGCAGAAAAGCTTTTGATAAAATTAAATACCCATTTATGATAAAAATTCTCACCCAAGTGGGTATTGCAGGAACATATCTCAACATCATAAAAGCTATATATGACAAACCTACAGCCAGCATAGCACTCAACGGTGAAAAACTCAAAAGCTTCCCACTAAAATCTGGGACAAGACAACGATGCCCACTATCACCACTCCTATTCAACATAGACTTGGAAGTCCTGGCCACAGCAATCAGGCAAGTAAGAGAAGTAAAAGGAGTCTAAATTGGAAAAGAAGAGGTAAAAGTGTCACTATATGCAGATGACACAATACTATATATAGAAAACCCTTGAAGGTCCACACAAAAACTACTAGAGCTGATCGAAGAATTTAGCAAGGTAGCACGTTACAAGATTAATGTTCAAAAATCAGTTGCATTTCTTTACACTAATGATGAATCAACAGAAAAAGAAAGTAAAGAAACAATCCCCTTTAAAATAGCACCCAAAGTAATAAAATATCTAGGAATAAATCTAACCACAGAAGTGACAGAATTATACACAGAAAACTATAAACCATTGGTGAAGGAAATTAAAGAAGACTTTAAAAAATGGAAAGGTATCCCATGCTCTTGGATTGCAAGAATCAATATTGTTAAAATGGTCACAATGCCCAAGGCAATCTACAGATTTAATGCAATCCCTATCAAATTACCCCTGACATATTTCATAGAACTAGAACAAATCACAATAAAACTTATATGGAACGATCAAAGACATAGAATTTCCAGGGCATTTCTGAAGAAAAAAGAAAGAGGCTGGAGGAACAACTCTCCCAATCTTAGGACAATTCTGTAGAGTTACAGTCATCAAGACAGCATGGTATTTGTACAAAAACAAACATATAGAACAATGGAACAGAATAGAGAGCCCAGAAATGTACCCACAAACTTTTGGTCAACTAGTCTTTGACAAAGGGGGCAAGAATATACAATGGAATAAAGACACTCTCTTCAGCAAGATAAACATAAGACAAGATACAATAAACCTCCTAGAAGAAAATACAGGCAAAATATCTGACATACATCTCAGAAACGTTCCCCTAGGGGAGTCAACCCAAGCAATACAAATAAAAGCAAGAATAAACAAATGGGACCTGATGAAACTTACAAGCTTCTGCACAGCAAAGGACACCATAAGTAAAACAAAAAGACAACCTACAGAATGGGAGAACATTTTTGCAAATGAAACTGACAAAGGCTTGGTCTCCAGAATATATAAGCATCTCATATGACTTAATAAGAAACAACAAAATAACCCAATCCAAAAATGGGCAGAAGACGTAAACAAGCAATTCTCTAAGGAAGACATACAAATGATCAATGGGCACATGAAAAAATGCTCAATATCACTAATTATCAGAGAAATGCAAATCAAACCTACAAGGTATCACCTCAAACCAGTCAGAATGGCCATCATTCAAATATCCACAAATGACAAATGCTAGAGAGGGTGTGGAGAAAGGGGAACCTCCTACACTTCTGGTGGGAATGCAGCTTGGTGAAGCCACTGTGGAAAACAGTATTGAGTTTCCTCAAAAGACTAGGAATAGACTTGCCATATGACCCAGGAATCCCACTCTTGGCATATATACTGAAGGAACCCTACTTCAGGATGACACCTGCTCCCAAATGTTCATAGCAGCACTATGTACAATAGCCAAGACATGGAGACAGCCTAAATGTCCATCAACGGATGACTGGCTAAAGAAGTGGTATATTTATACAATGGAATACTACTCGGCCATATAAACTGACAATATAGGGACATTTGCAGCAACATGGATGCTCCTGGAAAATGTCATTCTAAGTTAAGTAAGCACGGTAACAAGGAATAAAGAGAAGTTACCTCCAGGTAGTTATTTTGATTAAAATATCCATACAGAAAGCAAGTCACCTCCATGACTGCTGCCAGGAGGAGCATCTGAGTGTAATAGCCCAATCAAAGTAGATTCTGACCTTCTCTGTGCAGAATTTCCTGCAGAAAGACAGAAGGTAGTTTCAGAAGACACACATAATCACTCTGTAGCTTCATCCTCATGTTAATTTCTTTTTCTTTGTTCTTTTGGGGGGCATAATTAGGTTTATTTATTTGTTTTTTAAATGGAGGCATTGAAGTTTGAACCCAGGACCTCATGCATGCTAGGCATGCAAACTAACACTGAGCTATACCCTCCCCCCATCATATTAATTTCTGATTCTAAATCAAGGGGGCTTTAAGTTTAAACCTCTGACTCAATTCACACTTAAAACATATGAGTTTTCATAGCAGCCCCCAAATTCTACCGTGAAACAAGAAGTATTTTACGTATCATAGAAGTACAGATCACTGGTTCACCTTCTGAAGAGAGATAAATGAGAACAGAGCAAAGGAGTGGATGAGGCCGACTCCGGAGCAGATGCAGGGGATCATCATCACCCATTGGACAGTCTGGCACATTCAACAAATCCCCCCAAAGATCATTCTTAACAGGCTTGACACAAGTGGACATCAACAACTGGCTCAGTCATCTGTTCCTGCCTTATCTCGGGAACGTCCCTGGAGCAAATGCATCGTAAACCACAGATAATAAGGAAATGGCTGATAATGATAACAACTGGGAGTGCAATGTCTCTCTGACAAAATATTTATAAAACTCATTGTGGGAATGGGAGAGGGCAGGAGGGATGTGACTGAGGAAGGCACTGCCCTGTATTCTTTGTATCTAGCACGTCGGCTGTTCCTAGGTTTTAAAAACCCTTCAATGTTACTCAGTTAATCTGGAGTAGATGGAACAGGCCAGGGAGGCAAGATTAGAAGAAAGGAGGCAGGGCATGAAGCGGTGCCAGGCTGGTCCTGAAAGGGAGACAGACACAGACAGGCAGACACAGAGGGCTTAGGGATGAGGCGGAACAATGAGGCGGCGGCTCAGGTGTGTCTTGCTGCTGCTGATACTTCCCTCAGCTGGAGCACTGCGGACTCGGCAGTGCTGGATAAAACCTGTGGCTTTCCTCAGCTCTGAGTTCTCTCGGAGGCTTCCGGCTCAGTCTGGAGCTGAGATGAGCTCCGATGGGCTTAGCCTAGGGGGGACTCAGCTCTGAGAACAGCCTGGAGTCCTGGGAAACTTCACGCAGGAACCCCTTGGGCTGGACCAGCGCTCACAGGGCTGCTGTGAGACCAGCTCCATCGTCAGAGACCTGGGCGTGGACCATTCCATGGGGAAAAGGGCTGAGCCCGATGCCAAATCAGATAGGAGGGACAAAGTGTGTTCATTCTCATGTGACTGGGCTTTGTGGCCTGGCTCACAGATGGCAGGCTCAGGATGGTGTCTGGCAGAGAAAACCCTGGCAATGGGTTTGAGATGTCTTGGACTCTTTCTTGTTAAGCTTTTTGTAATACATTCTTATCAACTATCCATCCTGAAAATGCCACATTCAAAACTGAAAGAATGTTAGAAGTTGCCTGCTCCAACTGGCCAATGGTAAACACACCCTTCTACAGTTAGAGAGCTGGTCAGGCAGCCTCTGCCTGCATATTTACAGTGACGGGGTGTTCATTACTTCCAAAGGTTACATGTCGGCAAGAAGGTCAGAAAGAATTTTTGAACCTTAAACAGATGTCTGCCTCCTAGTCCTTGCTGAAAGGCTAGGAATAATGAGGATCCCTTCAAATGTAGTTTTGTCTGATTGTTATCTCTCTCTGTCAAAAACACCCCAATTCTTAACATCAATTTTTCAAAATTCAGCCTTGATTTCTTTTTATCAAAATTATACCATACATTCATTAAAGAGTCAAACAGTTCTCGAACACCGATTGTAAAAAGGAGCAGTTCCCAACAACCACCCCACTTCCTGGCCAGAAGCAACCACGTTCAGCTCCTACTGCTGACTCTTGGAATAATTACTCCCTGTCTCTGACTAATATCCTTGTAACACAGCCTACTGACTTTTTCAGCTTTATGTATCATCTATTTAACTTTCTATATTGGAAAAAGAAGATTAAGCTCTCTTTCAAACCCCATCTCATCTACACACCCAAACCTTCATTCTTCCAAACTTTTGATACAATTACATTATAATTTTGATCAGCTCAGTATCCTTGCTTTACATTATTAGGACTCTGTACAGACTGTTCACAGCTGTAGCAAGTTGTCTGCTAGGCTTACTTTTTTCTTCCCTACTTTGTTTTTCCTGGAGTTAATAATTGTCTTGGTGGTTCATAGCTTAGATTTCTGTGCACTTAACAATTCAACCCCAGACCTTCTCCTAATGAATAACTTTCTTAATACTTTCCAATACATTGTTTACAAATTTCATCGTCTTGAATAAATCTCTTCAGATCTCCTTCAACTCGGATTAACGACATGCTAGTCTTGTCACAGAGCTCAAGGGGCCACTAGTGGGAAGCAACAAAGGGAACACATGGACCAGGAGCAGGGAACAGATCAACATATTTTCCTTAGCAAAACATACTTAAAATAGTGGGAAAATTGTTTTCTTTACAAACACAAACACACACACAAACCCCGAAAAGCCCATAAAGAATGATTAAATAGCCATCAAACCCATTGCCCTGCCATCAAATACTGTATAACATAAAACAAAAATAACAGAAGGAATATATCATATAAATATGAATCTCAAGGGGGATGGGGTACACTCAGTGGCAGAGTGTGTGCTCAGCATGCATAAGGTCCTAGATTCAATCTTCAGTACCTCCATTAGAAAAAAAAATTATAAACAATAGAAAAATGTATCAACTTTAAATATTTACAAATATATAAACTTCCTCTTTTAAAACTGTGTTCTACAGGATAACCCGGGTTAATGAGAAAGTGCCTCTTTATGACTGTGATCCTGCTGATAATTGAGGGAGGAAATTAGAGTACGACCACATGAAATAAAATCCCTTATGAAATAATGATCCCGGGTGACAATCATTATTGGCTGCTGTCATCACAAAAAAGAGAGTCAACTGGACATTATGTACCTTGTGACAGGAGTACAAAACTTCACATAACAAGTATTCTTGCACAGAGTTGAACCTCAGTCAGATCAAGCTTTTAGGGGAGGATCAAATCACTTAGCTAAAGCAAATACATAGGATGGAGAAATAAGTCTAACACCACAGGGGAGAATGAAATCAGCCAAGCAGGAAATAGAGAAACCCCTCAGCAATTTCAAGGAAAATTATAGATTAGAACCCACTTGAGAGATATGCGAGCTGCAATGTGTGAACTTAGTCTGGATCCTGATTTCAACCCCAAAACTGCTTAAAAGTGTATTTTTGTGACAATCAGGGAATTATTTTGTAACCCTAAAAAAAAAAGGAATATTCCAATTGTATTTGAAAGAGACCTTGTCATTTCACTAATGAAAGGTTAAGCTATGTAGGATTGTCTTCAAAATGACCCGTGGTGGGGGAGGGGAGGAGGTGGCGATGAAAGATGCAACAACAGTGACTCTGAGTTGATAATTCTGGAGCTGGGTGACTGATACAGGCAGGCTGGCTGTGCTGTTCTCTCTACTTCTGTACGTGTTGAATCTTTCCATAAAATGTGAAACAAACAAAAAGACTTCCGTGTTTTAAAACCCTCACTTGGAAGGTTAAGAGTTTTGCCCAAGTAGGTGGGCATCTGAATGGGGCACTGAGATTAGGAAGATCAGGCACCTGGCTCCAGGCCGACCTGGGGCTACCTTGACCCTCCTCTTCTCCTCACCATCCACAGCCAGCCCATAACTGCATCCTGTCAGCTCCACTCCCCAAACGCATTCCTCCCTGGCTCCCACCATCTCTCATCTGGCCCACTCCAAGAGCCTCCTACGCGGCCTCCCTGCTTCCTGGGCCCCTGCAATTCATTCTCCACATTATCTTTACAAAATGTGAGTGAGAGAAAATTACTTTACTGCTTAAACTATCATGAATGCTTCTCACTGCACTTAGAGTCTACACTCCTTTCCGTGCTCCTGATGCCCTTCTAAACCTCGCGTCTCATCACTCTCACCAGCGCTGGCTCCAGTATCTCCTCAAACCTGCTGAGCACATTTGTGCCTCGGGGCCAATGGACAAGCTGCCTCTATTCCTGGGGTGACTTTTCCCAGATCCTCAAAGTCCAGCCTCCTTATCACCATCTCAGCTCACATGTCACCTACTCAAAGATAGCTTTCTTGACTCACTTCCCCCCAAGTCTCCCATCTCAACACTGTGTTATTTCCTTCATTTCAATCTGACATTGTTTCCTTATTTGCCCGATTATTTTTGTTTGCTCGGTTGTCCTTGGCCTCCCTCCCCCCAGCAGCCTTGCCCAAACAGCATAAGCTCCCGGGGAGCAGCCGGCACTGGTGCTCTGAGAAGACACATGCCGAGAACTACATTACAGTCACGTGGTGTAGTGAAACGGTGTCGAACATCAGATACAGCTAAGCAGTGAGAATTTCTCTCTTATTTTATAATTTAAGTGAAATCTAACATTTACTCCTGTTTGATGAGGAATTTGGTAGGTCTTTGGTCCCAGTTCCTGGACGGCAACCCATAAAGCCTTGAAATTTCCCAAGATGGGAGTGTCTTTGCTATTCATGGTGGACCCTTGGATGGCTTGTGTTCATGAGATGACTCAGGATGGGGACTGGCCAGCCAGAGACACCAACCATGTGATTAGAGGAGTGGGGCTTTGAGCTTTGTGACAAGTGAGTGACCACCAGGAGAGGAAGGGGCTCAACGGTTAGGGCTAAGGAAAGGTTTGAGTTACAGTTAGGGTTTGGGTTAGCCATGTCAGTAGTGACCCAATAAATCATGTCTTTGTAATAAAGCCTCCAGTAAAAACTTGGGGCAACAAAGCTCAGAGCTCCTGTGAGCTTCCTGGTTGGTAACACTCTTGGAGGACTGTCACACTCAGAAGCCATGAGGGCAACCCTGAGCCCTTCCCACTGGAGTGCTCTCCCCAGCAGCTCACCTGATGAGATCTAAGGGCTGCTTCTTGTCTATGCTTCGAGGAGGAGCCCATTCCCTGTACAGAAGGCCCTGTTCGCTGGGGCAGCTGAGGTCCTCTGATGGAGGCTGAAGTTGCACTGGGAAGCAGAAGCAAACAGGTGAGCGTCACTGTCACACGTGTTCACATGTTCTGTTGATAAAATGTGGTGCTAACACTTCGTGGTCATTTGTAAATAAGGGGCCCTCCCTTGCCAGGAGGGATGGAGGTACCATATAATTTTTCATAATTCTCACCCAGGGTTAATACTAACCCCTTGAGGGTCATTTGCAAACGTGGGTGGAAAGGAACGCTTGGATGTTACAGTCCTGGGGCCACCGTGGGTACCTGGTGAGAGCCTTGCAGATGCTTAATGTCCTACAGCCGGGCCAGTCTTCCACAGCAAAAAAACTAGGCCACCCAAGTGCCCAAACTTCTGCAGTGGAGGGACACCTGACAGTCCAGCACCCTCCTTGGACACCCAGAGGAACCTGGACTCTGGCTGGTTAGGGGCAGGGTCAATTCTAAAACCCAGGCTTTTTTGTCCCCACAATTCAGTGGTTATTCGGTGACAGCACATGGAATATAAACAATAAAGAAACTTGACATGATGTTATATATTTAGCTTACTCAAGAAACAAAATTTAAATCCAGTCATTCTCCTTCCCACCTGACCTACTTTCCTTTCTCCTGTACTAGAACCAGATTATTACCCACCCAGCCTTAACATGGGTCCTGACTCCACTTACCTCCCTCCCAAACACCACATGAGATGATTGCTCAGCCTGGATGTGGAACCAGCAATTACAACTAGCTTTAATGGAAAAGAACTGGTTGTGCGCAGATGCCAACTAAACACTGTAGAATCCTGGTGTCCCACATTAGTAATCATGACAGCTGTTTGCAAGTGTCCCCAAAGTTCATTTCAGACTCTCACTGCTAATTTTGCTGGGACATAAATATAAAACATGTGGACTGCTGGGCTGGACTGCTATGCTGGTCTCTGATCCAGGAAGCTCAGTGTCTGCTCCCTGCACCCAGCTCCCTGTTCTGTTCATGCATGTGCATCAAGCAGCTGTTTAGTGTCCATTTTAATATCTTAGACAGTGCATTTCAGTATTGTCTTCATCCACAAATACGTGTACCACACAGTATTAATGATCAATCTCAGTCTTTGCTTTCTTTGGTCTTAGAGAGTCAGATAAATGGATAGCAAGATAACAAAGTCATAGAGCGCTATAATATAGTATTTCCTTTATTTCAATGACAGGATTTATTTAAAGAGCTTAGATATAACATCCTTGCATTTATGGCATCATTAAGCATCTGAAGCTGTTACATTTTAAAAACTTCATTTCATGCGAGATGTTATCAGTTAGAGAAGTGCTCCTGAATTTGAGGGGTTGCTGTCATCTCAGACGGAGTCCCTAAAAAATGTCAACACTCTGCAGTATTGCCATCATGACAAGAACCCAGACAGATGAAATTTGGAAAGCCCTGTGGCTTTCTAGTGCACAGACAGAAAATGGTATTTCAGAGGGAAAAAGCCTGAATTACAGAAAATGATAAATGAAATGGTCTAACATGCATTTCCCTTACAAAGAACTAATGCTTCTTTGGTTGATAATAACATCTGTCAGTAATTATGAAGAGAGCTGACAGACGCATAGTACTTACTATTAGCCAGGGCTGTTCTAATATTGACACAGATTCATTAATCCCCATAGCAACTCTACGAGGTGGGTATTATTATTTTACCCATTTTATTGATGAGGAACTTGATAAACACAGAGGCTAAATGACTTTTACAAGGTCAACAGTGAGAAACCAGCACAGGTGTTCCAGCCTGAGTCTACACTCTTGGCTTTTTTTTTTTTTTTTTTTTTTGTTGGCGGGGAGATAATAAGGTAATTCTGGTGGGGTATGGGGAGGTAATTAGGGTTATTTCTCTATTTTAGAGGAGGGGTTGGGGGCTGAACCCAGGACCTTATGCGTGCTAAGCATGCACCCCATCACTTGAGCTGTACCCTCCCCTCTAGAGTCTATGCTCTTAGCTGCTAATCCGCACCGCCCCACATGGTAACTCTGGGGGAACTACAGTTCATTCATTCACTCATTAAACTCAGCCTTCCCGGTGCCTGGGATTCAGCAGTGAACAAGACAACATGGTTCCTGCCCTAAGTGAGCTTCTCGCCTCCTGATATATTATCTTCATTTTACCCAGGAAGAAACAAGGTCAAGAAGTTTACCCTTTTCCTGTTAACACCGGAGGAGACATGAGGTGCTTTATTTCATTTCTGCCATTTGACTTACACCATGGGGAGGGAAAGCTGCCTTGCAGATCCCGGAGCTCACAAGCATGTTAATCCCGAAATTTTTTTAACACTATCCCTTACTTGATACTGGATCTGAGAAAGGATGAAGTAAACCTAAAACGATTCTAAGAGAGTGTGTGGTTTATACAGGGTAACTAACCAGCCACTGTTTACTATCCTAACAGGAATCTGTAGGCATATTTCTTTTCTTTCTCTTTTTTCCTTTTTATGGGCAGCTTTTAAAAACCAAACCAAACCAACAAAACCGAATCACTGATAATTCAACAGCAGGTTCTAAATCACCCCCAAGACAGCAGCTAAACTCGGTTTAGACTTACAATGCGGCTTCTGGTGGCTGGATTGAAGAATGTATCTCTATCCTGAATATAAAAGTCATTCACGCAGCTCTTCTCAAATAGGGCAATGAAAAACTCTTGCTCCGGCTTGATGATACTTTCATCCACTTGGAGGACTTTCATAAAACAGCTGAAATTATCAAAGGCTGAGGACCGGGTTTTCAGATCATTGGACTTCAGAGGCAATTTTATGTGCAGTATCTCAGCGTATGTACAGAGCACCTCCCACAGGGTGTGTACTTTTGCATACAAGCTTGTCATCCAAAACCTATATTGGGAGAATGAAAACACAAATGACGAAACTATTTTCACATTTTTAGTACACAGATTTTTCTTACATTGCTGGTAGTTAAAGCACTTGTGCAAACACACACACATATGACACTGGTAAAAGTGAAGATATAATAAAAATAGATTTGCAAACCATCATATATTTTTGCCTTAAAGATAATTTCTTTGTTGAAATTACTGAAAAGTTATTTAAAATCCTTACAGTTCATTCATAAAATAACCAATGTTTTTGGTGAAGAAAAGCAAACTTGTTAATTTTTAGTCCAAATTAGTAACTAAAAATAGAAACACCAAAATATTCTTTGCAGTGGTATTGTAATGACAAATTTTTAAATTTCTGAAACCTAGGACTATTTACATATCTGTTCAATATAGTGTTAAACAGCCATTAAAAGGGATTTAAAAGAATTATATTTATTGATATGGAATATATAATAAAAGGAAAAAGCAAAAAATGTGAAATAATAATTTTCCTTTTTGGAAGGGAAAAATATCTACATTTGAACAAAAAAATGTTTAGAAGGATTTTAAGATTCTTTATGTATAATTAAGGTACAGATGATTTTTAATTCCACTGTTCTTTACATTTTCAATTTTGGGGGTAAATTTTTATAATAAAATAATCTTTAAAAAGTTTCTTGCATAATACATTAATAGATATATTTATGACTACATTCTCTGGCTATTAAAAAAGATCTCCTAGCTTTGGATCTGAAACATACATTCCATAATGCAGATTCTGACTGACTCGCCTCCCAGCCCACAGCGAAGGCACGGCTAGGGTGACATATTTCAAATATCATTCCAGGGAACATGCAGGCTCCCAACCAATGGCTGCAAAGGGACTGACACTGATCTGGCTGCTCCCAGCTGCAGACCATCACAGATGAGGTTAGATTCATAGGCTCATGTTTTCTCTGTCAAAAGAAATCAGAAAATGTTAGGCTTTTACTTTCACCAAGGGAACAAGAAGTTGTTTGATTTTTTTATGCAAAAAAATAACAACAAACCAATTTGAACCTGATGAAAAGACATTTGCTCAAAACAGCACAGTAGCAATGAAGGTGCTCTGGCTGGCAGGGACTTGTTGGATTCCTGTGAGTGCTGGACTCCTCACATGGAATTCCCTTGGCACTCCAGAAGGCCTGTGGTTGTCCCCATGGGTTTGTGGCCATATGTGGTGCACAAAAGTCTCTGGCTTTGCCACAATTTCAAAGCCTTTTTTGGCTTATGAAAAGTTTTGCACTCAAATGGAGTTTTCTTGAGTCCACTTACTGATGTCATTCACCAGAGTTATAGTCCAGATCTGACATTCTAGACTCTTAAAATCTTGCAGACATTCAAATGGTTCAGGTTTGGATGCATATTCACCTCTGCAGGCCTGGACAAAATTCGATTAAGCCACCCGGACAAGTTCAGCAAAATGCAAAGAAATTTTTCTCTCTGCAAGACTGAAATGTCTGTGAAGCATAAAAACTTCTGCATCTACAAAAAAAGAGAACCAACTCATCAATAACATATCTATCCATAATGCATGGCCATTTAAAAAAATACTGTATTTACTGCTATTAAATTCTATCTGGCTTTTGCCAAATTGTGTCCTAAACTGTAAGGAAAGTATATAAATGTAGAGAATTTTTGACCTTTTAAGAGAAAAAGGAACCCTCCTACTCGGTTGGTGGGAATGTAAATTGGTGCAGCCACTATGGAGGACAGTATAGAGGTTCCTTAAAAAACTAAAAATAGACTTCCGTGTGATCCAGCAATCCCATTCATGGGTATATGTCTGGAGAAAAATATAATTCAAAAAGACACATGCACCCCAATGTTCACAGCAGCACTATTTACAATAGCCAAGACACTGAAACAACCCAAATGTTCACTGACAGATGACTGGATAAAGAAGGTGTGGTATATTATATATATATGTATATATACATATATATATACACACACATATATACACATGCACACACACACAAAATGGAATACTGCTCAGCCATAAAAAATAAAATAATGCCATTTGCAATAACATGGATGGACCTACAGGGTATTATGCTAAGTGAAATAAGTCAGAGAAAGAAAAACAAATATTCTATGTATTAACTTATATGTATATCTAAAAATAAAACAAATTAATGACTATAATAAAACAGAAATATACTCACAGGTACACAGAACAGACTGGTGGTTACCAATGGGGAGAAGGAGGAGAGGGGAGGCAGGAAGGGGGTAGGGGATTGAGAGGTAAAAAGTACTATGTATAAAATGGATAGGTTACAGGGCTGTATCATACAGCACAGGGAAATATAGCCATTATTTTATGGTGACTTTAAATGGAATATAATCTATAAAAATGTTGAGCCTCTGTGTTGTACACCTGAAACTAATATGATGTAAATCAACTACTCAATTACAAAATATTTAATCAAAGTTTTTTTCATATTATTTGCAATAAGTTAGAAGCCAGCACTGTCAATAGAAACATAGTGCAAGTCACAATTTTCCAGTAATCCCATTTAGAAAATAAAAAGGAACAAGTGAAATTAATTCCAGTAATAATTATATTTATCCCAAAATATCCAATATACTATCATTTCAAAAGTGTGATTAACACTTTTAAACTTATTAATAAATATTTTACATTATTTTTGTTGTACAAAGTCTTGAAAATCTATTATGTATTTTCCACTTATAGAACATCTCAATTCACAATAGCCACATGTGGCTGGTGGCTACCATACTAGACAGAGCAGATTACACCATTCACACTTCTGATAAATTACCTGCTCTTACTTATTTAAAAAACTTGCAGAAAAGGATTTAGGTATTCCCTATATCAAACAAAGCAACCTTGACGGGTGGGGAGTATCTTCATTATAAAGTGAAAAATAAAGGTAAGAGAGCCACGGTTACATGTATGTTAATGTAACAATACCTTCTTAATTCATTCAGGACTTTACAATCTTTCTTCATATGCCAAGGATTCACTGTCACTGTGCAATGTTTTTCACTATTATCATCTTTGGAATTGAGAGGCTTCTGATGACCCTGCTTTGTGCATCTGTACATAAAAGAAAATAACAAAACAGAGAAAAAGACCTTATTAAAGATAATTTAGGGGGGAGGGTATAGCTCAAGTGAAAGATCATATTCTTAGCATGCACAAGGGCCTGGGTTCAATCCCCAGTACTTCTTCTAAAAATAAAATAAATAAATAAAAACCTAATTACCACCCCCTGCAAAAAATTAATTAATTACTTTAATTAAATTTAAAAAAAGATAATTTAGTGCAGGCTTATCAGGCTACAAGAGCTACAATGAATGCCCCTCCCCCATTAATTTAGAAGAAGTCTCACAATATTTCCCAACATAAAGGCTAAAATATAATTCAGAACACTTTCTGATGGTCAGCATGATTTTAACAAAAAGTAGATAATTACCTCCCTGGTGTCAAAGCTCTGTCAGAGATGGGCACAGAAAATTTAGTAAAAATGATTTTGCAACTACCTTTGAAAGAAATGCTGAGAAATGATCTTTTCTGTTGGAAATTAGCCTGCTTTTACATTCTGCAGTAGGCATACATGTTTACAAACCAGGCAGGAACTGGATCATATTTTACACATACTTTAGAAACTGATTTGAATTTTGCTCTCTACCTGCAAGGCTATATTTTAGGTAATAACATAAGCTGGCCACTATACTAAATTTTGTTTCCCTGTTTGCTTAATCCTCACAACAACTCTGTAAGCTGCTATTATTACCCCCATATAACAGATAAAGAGCTTGAGGCAGAAAATAATTTGGGTAACTTGGTAAATGGTGGAGCTGGGTAAGACTGCAGCCAGTCTGACACTCAAGTCCATTCTTCTCACCAATGTCTGATACTGCTGCCTACATTCAGCAATGACCGCTGATTTCATATTTAAGTGTGTCATTTCTAAAAGTGCAAAGCTATATTAGTACTGCTGTGTAAATTATTCTTTTGAGATGTGATTGCCAAAAAAACAAAAACAAATAAAATCAGGGTGCCACTGAGGGGAGGGCGAACTGCATATGGACGGACACAAGGGGACTTTTTGAGGACACAGTTGCACAACTCTAGAAATAGCTAAAATGGCTGACTTGTACAATTATAATGTGTGAATTTTATGGCCTGTAAATTACACCTTAATACAGCTATTAAATTAAGAAACTGGGATACCAAATTAAGACTAAAACACATATATATCTCACAAAGAACAAGAGGCAAATAATATTTACTGCGCCATTTTCCTTCATGCAGATTCCTTTCCTCACCCGTTCCTGAAAGGATGATTCAGTTTTAAAATAGTCTTTTAATTTATTCAGCAAATAATTTTTGACTGCCTACTATGTACCCAGGACTAGTCTAGGCACTTGGAATAGATCAATAAACAAAACAAAAGTCCTGTCCTCACAGAGCTTGGTTGGAGTCTAGCTGGGGTGGGGGGTGGAGATGACAATTCACACAACAGAGCAGCAGAGGAGGTGGCATGTTAGGAAAGAGGAACCATGGAAAAAAGAAAAAAGGGCAAGGTAAATAGAGTTGAGGGTATGGGATGAGGGTGATGTTGTATTAAATACCAGAGCAGGCCACACTGAGGACTGAGGTTAGAACTAGGACTAGGAGGTGAGAAGTCCCAGGTGGACGGAATAACCATCACCAAGGCCAGCGTGCACCTCGCATGTTCCAGAATGGGGGCACGGCTGGAGCTGCGGAGAAGGGTCAGTGCAGATCCTGTACGGCCTTGGAGGACGTTGTAAGGACTGTGGCTTTTACCCGGAGTGAAATGGGGAGGCACTGCAGAAGGACGACACGATCTAACTTAGGTTTTCAAGGCTCACTTGACTGCCGGGTGAGAATAGTGCAAACGGGTCAGAGATGAAAGGAGGGAAGCCTCTGAGAAGGGCTGTGCAGGAGGAGAGGACAGTGGCTCAGGGCAGGGAAGCAGCAGTGGAGGCAGGAGCCATGGTGAGAAGTGGCTGGGTTCTGGATATGTTTTAAAGGCAGTGTTCAAACCAGATCTATTGACAGAATTCATGTGGTATGTCAGTGAAAGTCAGAATAACTCCAAGATTTTTGACCCAAGCAGCTGGAAGGATTAAGTTTCCACTAACTGAATGGGGGAGGCTGCAGAAAGAACCAGTTTGGGGGGTAGGAGGACCAAGAGCTCAGTTTTTACACATGTTGGTTTTAAGATATCAGAGTTCCAAGTGAAGATGTCAAATCAGCAGAAGATTGTAAGAGTCCAGAGTTGGAGTGAAAAAGTCTAACGGGAGACAGAAAAGTGGGAATCATGGGTCACACAGGCGGTACAAGGAAGCCATGAAACCCAGGTACTCAAACATTAAGATAACCTGGCATTAACCATAGAAGTTGTCCTTGAGGGCCTGCCTATTAGGTGTGGATATCAGTCCTATTTCCCGACCACTCGAGTTTAAAAAGGAACTTACAAATGAATTCGTGCAAGACACTGCCTCCAGTGGATGGGTCCAGAGCTGGAGTGGGAGAATGGGATGGTGCACGCTACTCCCTACGGCAGAATGTGTGTGTGTGTGTGTGTGTGTGTGTGTGTGTGTGTGTGTACACATGTGTGTGTGCAGGGGGATGAGATACACCTGGCTTAAGAAAAGAGCTAGTAAGTCTAGAAGCTGAAAGATGAAAGAACATCCAGATCTGGTAGAGGGAACAGGGGAAACACTGTGTACTGTAAGACATATCCCCATAATGCCATTTCCCACCATCCTTTCATCAGGAACACAGTTGGAAAGGGGGGAATTATGTAGATACGTGTGATGTACACAAACTTTCTGACTATGTAACACTGAATTTCTACATATGTAGCAAGTTAATGATATTTATATCTGCTTCAAGTTTAATAACAAGTTCACAACAGAGGGAAAATAAAATATTGAGGACTGGTAGAAGTATCATAGAAGGCCTTTCAATGCTCAGAATGGAAGCAAAAGCAGCTTCACCCCACAAAGAATGTCATTAAGTGTCAAGAATGTTTATATTTGCTTAAGAAATTGAGAGTTACAACTTCCTGCTTTAAAGAGTTAACTTTAAGACAGATACCATACTATAAGCAACGTCTATACTGGTGCTTTCTTAAAGCTATTTTTAGTTCCTGCTTGTTCTGATGTACTCCAGAAACTCTGCAAAGAAAAGCTTCTATTCAAAGGCTTAAAGGAATAAAAAAGAAATAACACTGCATTCTTTTAAGTGTTCTCTGTACCGAAAGTCACTTGCAAATGCAGCACCCTGCCACAGGTCCACATTTTTAACAATAAAGTCCTTAGCGCAATTTTTCAATCGCTATGTGAATTTGTGTCAGTCTCTCACTCAGAAGCAGAATGGAGTACCAGAAAATGACACGTCATGTCTAAAACTACAGATGTGGGAGATGAACGGACACCAGGACACAGCGAAGTGGGAGGGTGAGGTTTACCTTCTAAGTTACCGTAAGTGCAGTTACACCTGCTCCCTGCTTCCCCTGTGAAGTGAAGTACTAGTCTTTTACAGAAAAGCTCTCATTCTGAGAACTGTCTTCTTTAAAATATTTGGAGATTCTTTTTTAAGGTTCTTTCACTTTTAAGTCTTTCCCCAACTCTACATCCCATAACAAGTGTTAAAATTATCCAATAGCCTATTGTTACAGAACATACTCTACAAAAGCTGAGGTTTCCCAGGGTTTGGATCCCAGAAATCTGCTACCAGATAATCCTAAAGCCTTCCTTCCATAACTGACTCTTCTGCCAATTCCCAGCTGCAGGCAAATTCGGCTTCTCAGCCCAGGTAACTTTCTACCTCTGCCTACGAACACTCTACTGCCAGTAAAGGAACTCTCAGACAGGAAGCAAACAAAGCCCCTAGTGAGGGTTGCCTCCTTCAAACAATCAAGATGCCATCACCAAGCAAATATTTAAACCTACTTCAAACTTCTGAAGACATCTTACAAACAATATAGTTTCTATAGATGCATACTATTTGCTCTGGAATAGTGATTTCCAATGGAGGGAACAAGGGACCACATGACCCGAGGCAATTTTTTAAAACTGCACAAACCGTCCCTCTTCACGTGAGGATTCAGGCAAGCCCGTCTTACAGGTCTAGGTGTAACAGAATGACAGCACCTCTAGGAGTAGGGTGAAAAGCAGCGAGGTAGACTTTTAGTGAAAGAGGGTGATGTAATGTGCCCCATCGCCCACGTACCTCCCACCACAGGACAATCATCTCAGATCGAGAACAAACACTTTGGGAAACAGAGGTTGTTAATGTTTTTATGGTTTTCTGGTGGAAATAATGCCCTGAGTCATGTGAAGTTGTGGCTGCAAAATCAAACAGGGGACCAGACATTTTCACATTCAGGACACAAGTAGCCCCCGGGTGGCCACCATACTCTGCTCTCCCCTTTGCCTGTTCACCACAAAAGCTGAAGGACTCTCCTGCTCGCAATGACACCCACCACTTCTCACAAATTCCTGCCAAGTCCACGTCAGCAGCTCGTGGTGTCAAAGTCACCATTTGTACTGCTCTGAAGTCCCTCCATTACTTTATATCCCTTCTATTTTCTCTGTTGTCTTCCTAGCTACACTTGCATTCAGAAGCTGGTTACCGCACTGACATTGCCTCTGTAATCAGTCCAGGATATAGGAAGCAGAGACTCAACTGTAACCAGTCCCAGAATACTTGTCATGCCACTCTAGTTTCCCAACAAAATACTCTGGCATCCCTCATCTCACCCAAAGAACCACCGCATTACTTAGAGGTTGTAAAAGTAGAGGGCTTTCTCTACTGGGAAACACTGTGGCTTGTGGTAGACTTGTGATTTCAGTTTTTGCAACTAGTTACAGGCAAAAAGACATGTTCCGCAAATTTTCTTCAAGCGTTTGGAATTTAAACTTTTATTAGATACAGAGCCGGCGGACTAACTGTCATCTATGAACATATGGTCATATTACCAAATAATGTTCATGTCTGCCTTACAGACATGTAAGAATTTGAATTACACCTGCATCCTGTTGGCCTTTAGAATTGGATGTGAAGCATCCTGTGAGACAAAAAACCTCCTATCCAGTCACAGAACACCTTACAGACAACATCACATTAATGCCACTGAATAAATTAGTATAGTCCATGTATGGTTAAGTTACATCTCCAATTTCTCAGAGCTGGATAGGAGATGTCTAGAAAAGCTGGAAAAGCCCAATTACCAAAACAGCTCAAAAGTTAAAGCAGACTCCTGCACCTCCCAGGGCGGAGGGTGGAGGGGTCATTGCCCACAACCCTGTCCTCCCCCAGGACGTGGCATGTGGGGAAGCAGGCAGGAGTGGGTGGCTGGGACTCGGAGGTGGAGAGGTGATGAAAGCAGAGTGGAACTGCTCTGGTCCTAGAACAACAGAGCTGTAAAAAGCTCGGCTTCAGTTCAACCCGCTCCCTCTCCCACTTTCCCTCCCACCTACGTGACAAACAGAGCACAGTCAGGCACTTTCTGCCCATGACGGTGACTACTAGCAGGAAAGGGACCAGGATAAAGGCATGTCCTATAAAATATCAGTCTGATTTTAAAGACTATGTTATAAACAATGAACAGCACTGTCAGAGTGGGACACTTGTGAGGCTGCTCAAATAGGGAGGAGGAGGCTGAGGATCCATTTCCAGCACTTCCATGTCTTTTATCACTCCTACTTCTGACCTTTCCTTTGCCACTTTTTGTAGCACTGCCATCACTGGCAGGTAAAGGGGCAGCAATGTGACTTGGCCGTTTGGCTGATGGGGCTACATTTCCCAGCACTGGAATGAAAAGGCACTGGAAGAGGAGCAGCTGGAAGATGTGAACCGCGGTCCTGGCCTGTGCCAAACACTAACCAGGTGAACCTGGGTTAGGCTGTTAGTCTCTCTGGGCTTCCGGCTGTTTACTTATAAAAGAAGGTTTTGTCATTCCACAAATATATCCAATATGAAATGTAACGTGAAAGTCAAACATAATGATATCTCACCTGCTTGCCTCAGGGAACTGTACAAGCACTGAACACTATGTGAATGTAAACACAGAGTTAAGGAAACTGTTGAGGTAAAGCACTAAACTGAACATGGAGATAAAGTTTTATGGATTTTCTTGGCTTTCTTTTTTAATTGCAACACTGAATTAATAGTTATTAGCTATAATCCACACCACCACCCCTGCAAATAAGTAAAGTTGGTAAGCACTGCCTGGATGCCTGCTATTGCCCGATGCTAAGCAGGGTGAGGGGTATAAAGGAGGCTGAACAAGGGAGTCTTCTCCAGTTACCAGCTAAGTGAGGAGACACATTGGAAACCACCCGGGAATGGTACCAAGTCAGTACTCAAAGCCAAGATTACAGGCTACCGATCATAAACAGTGCAGGAATACAAAGAGGAGCTAGAAGTATTTGGAGTAAATAGGGAAGACTCTATGAAGGGGATGGGGCTCCAACTAGTTCTCAGGGCAATTCTAAGCTGTTTTAACTGAGGACTGGATAGGAAAAGGCTGGTGACTCCTGGTTTTTAATAAGGCACAGGTTACCCTAGGAGGCTAAGTCACATAATGATTGGAACACATAAGGTAAGGCCAAAGTGATGGAGGGTCGAGACTACCTGGCTGAGATCTGGTTGTGGTAAGTCTTTGACTTGACTCTAGATGTTGGAGCGTCAAAACTGTAGGTTGACTGAAAGGGGGGGGAGAGAATATCCAAGAATTCAGCAGAAGGAAAAATTCATGTATCCGGGATGAAAGCTCTTCATCAGAGCATCAGCAATCAGAATAGACATTTGAAACCAAAAACATACAGTTCCAGAAGCTGACAAAATGTGGAGGGTGGTGAGAGAAAGATGAATCAAAGACCATTCCAAGCCTTTGGGTATTCAAGACCGGAAGAATGATTATCCCACTGAATGAGTGGAGACGCTGCAAGAAAAAAGATTATGAAACCAGCTTTAGACATGTTGAATCTGACATATGAGCTAAGAGTAGGTGTTCTCTAAGAAGCTCAGAATTCAAAACTGAAGCACAGATCTAGAGTACAGGCTTAAGATGCAGATGGACAAGACATGATAAATCTCCTAAAAGAAAACATAGGCAAAACATTATCTGACATAAATCTTAGCAACGTTCTCCTAGTGCAATCTACCCAGGCAATGGAAATAGGAGAAAAAAATAAACAAATGGGACGTAATTAAACTCATAATTTTCTTCACAGCAAAGGCAACCATAAGTAAAACAAAACAACAACCTACGAATGGGAGAAAATATTTGCAAATGATACGACTAACAAAGGCTTAATTTTCAGAATATATAAACAGCTCATACAACTTAATAACAAGAAAACAAACAACTGAATCCAAAAATAGGCAGAAGACCTAAACAAGCATTTCTCCAATGAAGACACAAAGTGGCCAATAGACACATGAAAAAATGCTCAATATCACTAATAAACAGAGAAATGCAAATCAAAACTACAATGAGGTATCAGCTCACACCAGTCAGAATGGCCATCGCTCAGAGTTCATGAATGATAAAATGCTAGAGAGGGCTGTAGAGGAAGGGAACCCTTTACACTGCTGGTGGGAAACCAGTTTGGTGTAGTCATTATAGAAAACATGGAAATCCCTGAAAAAACTAAAAGTAGGCTTATCCTAGACCCAGTAATCCCACTTCTGGGTATACAACTGGAAGGAACTCCAATGTGAAAAGATACCTGCACTCCAGTATTCAAAGCACCACTGTATACAATAGCCGA
>NC_045731.1:22222388-22236368 GCF_009834535.1 Camelus ferus
CTGGAAACATGCTTTGAAAAATTGAAGATGAAGACTCATTTCACTTTATCGTACTTCGTTATTTAAAAAATTGTTTAATTTTTTTTTAGTTATTTATTTGAATTGTTTACTTTAATTGCGAATGCATGCTCCAGTGTTTAGAGAGGCCAGCGTTTGTGGTAGTGAGACCTTGGGGAATGAAGTGGCCTAAATACCTATTTGAACACAGAAGCTTGCTTCTGAGTGATCTTGGACAACTTAACTCTCTTGGTGCCATAGTTTCCCTATAAAATAAGAATAGGGAGAGTTGCTTCCTCATGACGCGGTAAGGACAGGTCTAATTAATGTACAAAATTACTTGGAAAACGTCCTGGCACAGAGGGAGGGCCATTACTTAGTTACAGCTTTTATTATACTCTCTCTGTTTTATAATCCAGGAAATCTTGAGTCTTACTGATTTCATCTCTAAAAAAGAAATCTAAAATATAAACTCTAAAATGGAAACTCTAAAACTTCATAGTTTAGCTAATTAACACGTAAAGCTCAACCAGAAACACACAGTGGAGACCAGTTATCTGCAGACACCTTGAACTTCCTGTCCTGCATGGAGTCTAAGCTGTCACTACCGTCACTTCTGAAATCAAAGGCAAGCAAGGAATAGAGGTTTAAAGCTTGCCTCATCAGGTACCCAGACCCCTAAATTCAGACCATGGCAGGAAAGAGTTTACTTTTCACATGTGCATTTTGAAAATATTGTATTAAAATGAACACTGTATGTATTTTGTTGTGTGTTTTACATCGATAACAGAAAGAAAAAAAAGGGAAAAAAAAAAAAACCCATGCAGTTACAAATAAGGAGGCTACGTCTGAAAATTATTATTATTTTTTAAAATTATGTTTACGATTTAGTGGCCAGTTAGGAGAAAAATCATTTCATTGGTGTAATCCCTTGATTGACTAAACTTGTTTTTTTAATTAGGAAGAAGAGCGTGTTCCATTTACCACCTGGGGAAAGTGTATACATATAACTCTTTGTGCAAGTGCTTTTTTCTGGTAAGAACCTGCCACAGACTTTTTAAAATCTAATGTGAAGTGCTGAGAAAACTGAAAATCAAGCTTGGAAATATGTAGTCTCATAGAGAACACTTTTTCCAGAGAACATCTGAGCCAAAGCAGGCCGCCACTCTGGAGGTTCCACAGTCTCTTTTGCTCATAGTGCTTCCCCCAGTTCTTTTCACCTCATTTGTTAAAGTCAGATAAGTGGTTTAGGATTCTCCAGGGTCTGATTAAGAGACCAGATGGAGGCATTAAAAATTCTAAAATTTTCCAAGATTAACAACCAAGGTAAAATGTCTAAGAATAGCCTAACTAAAGGATAGTAGGAACTATCAAAAAAAAAAAAAAACTACGGAAAGATATAAAAGATGCTTTAATCACATGATTCTAGATTAAAATATTCATATCTCCAAAATATCAGAAGCTATAAAATTGATTTGGGATTTATTGTGAATAAAATCATATTAGTAGTATAATAATTATTAAGATAATGAGAGTTTTACTAGCTCAAGAATAGCCAGATTAGAAAATAGGACAGGAAGTCCAGATATGGGCTCTGATATCAATAATAATTTAATATAAGAGATGGAAGACATTACAAATTAGGGAGATAAAGGATATTCAGTAAATGGAACACTTGTTAGCTAATTGGGAGGAAAAGAAAACATTGAAATCATACAGTGAACTATATATTCTGTTACATTCCAGAAACATTTAAAAACTAACACAATTAGAAAAAAACTACAAATAAATATGGATGATTATACAACCTCTAGATGAACAGTAAGTTTCAGAGGAAGATATATAAAGATTTCCATGCATCAGAAGCATCCTTATTTTAAACAAAACAACAGAGGATGTTATTTGTTTACAAATCTGACAAGGGGCTAATTCCTTCAATACATACAGAGTTCAGATCACTTCAAAGGTAACATCAAAAAATCTAAGGAGCATAGGAGGCAGAGATGAACACACATTCACAAAGGAAAAAATAGATGTCACACTCCAATGGTAATTCATTCAGTGCACATCAGAATGAAATAGTTTTCCACCTCTCAAGGGACACACATCTCTTTATGAGGATGAAGCGCCAGTAATCACCAATCCCATGTCTAGGTTACTGGATATTTTTTGTGAAGTATGGTTGATTAACAATGCTGTGTTAATTTCTGGTGTACTCCTCAAGCCTTCTTAGAAAGCAGTCTGGCAGTTCATATCAAGAGCTAAAAATATTCATATGCTTTAATCCAATAATTCAGTTTTGAAACACTTTTAATCAGGAAGTATTTCAAAATGGCAGGGAAAAGTCAGTATGGATGCAACTCACAAGACATACTTTTGTATGTATATATATATAAAATCTCAGCCAAAATATTCTTCCAAACCTTCACATAGTAGAATATTATGCAAGCCATGAAAGTGTGTCCATGAAAATATTTTATGACATGTCAAAGTGTTATGCTTATGATAGGCTTGAGAATAAATTAATATATAAAATGATTTGTAATATACAAACAGTGCACCGTTCTGATGGAATTATGTCTATAGGTAGAAGCATTTTTCTTATTTTATTTTTATTCATTCTCAGAGTTGGAGTCTTTTGATTGTAGGTGACAAAATCAATCTCCAATGTGTTTAAACAACAACCAAAAAATGGGGATGCATGGGATTTATTGGTTCCTGTAAATGAAATCCTCAGGTCTGAGGTCTGGCTTCAGTCAAGGAGAGATACTGTAGCCCAGATGATATCAAGGGCTGCTTTTGTCCTGTCTTCATTCTGTGCCCAAGGATGTCTCAGCAGTCTGCTTCTAGGCACTCAGCATCTCAGATCACACATCCATCCAAACAAAGGGAGGTTCTCTTTTGGCAGCTTCCTCTCTTGATAGAGGAAGCTTATCATTCACATGGGCAACAGCATGTATCTTCTCACATAATAGTGGCTCTTCCTGGGTTACTTGCCAATTCTCAAATCATGTGCGAAGCCAATAGAATGAGGGGTATTATTTGTCTTAAACCAACTGAGATCTACCTCTGGTGCTTCAGAAAGAGTGGGTCAATCGAGCTTAAATCACAGGACTAAAAACAGAAGGGAGGTTATTTACCCTAAAGCAAATTCTGGGTCCTCTTCTAAGACTGGTGACAGATCCAGGACAGCAGTTCTGTCCACTACTGACTACTTTCAAATTTTCTTTAATGAGCAAATATTAAAGTTATGATCAGAAAACATGATAAATAAGAAGAAACTTGAAGAAGGAGAATGGAAAGCTTTCCTGTTTCTTAAGAAATATTGAACGCAGTAAGTGCTTGGAAGAAAAATAGAAATGTGTCAAGTTTGTAAAAGTTCTGAAATGAATTAGAATTGATTTCACAGACCATGTAGGAGGCAGTGCTATACAGTTAGTGTGTCTTTGGGCTCTTTGAGTATTTCAGTTCTTTCACTTAATAGTTGCTTCATTTGGGGCAAATTGCATCATCTCCACGTGGCTCTACTTCCTAATCTGTAAAAGAGATATAATATTACGTTCCCCACAGGGTTGTGAGGATTTAGAAAAATAGATATGTACTGAAGCAATAGTAAGCATTTAAAGAATCTTAACTATAATGTTTTCTTAATACATAATTAAAAAATTATTATGCAGACTTATTTAAAACGCATAATATTTAAATGGCCTATATGTGCTGTACAAGAAAGGAAGGCTTAATATACTTTCTAGAATATAATTTTCTCAGCCTCAACTAATTTTCACATTTAATTACACACACACCAAAAAGTTATTCCTTTCACAAGCATGAAGCCTTAACTGTGAAGAAAAGGATGATGAAAGAGAATAGAGGAGGAAATAAAATGCATTCTCTACAAACTGATGGCTTAAAAACTAAGAAAAACAACTTTTTAAGAACTTGGTCACCATATTCATAGCTAAAACTTAGGTAGAGTTTTTCACATGCCTGTGGTTAATGTCCCAAAAGTTTTCACAATTAGTAAATCATTGACTCATCACAATGGTCCTATAAATTGCTATTATTATACTCCCATTATATGGGTGAGGAGATGGAAGCCCCTAGAGGTTAAGAAATTTGCACAAGGCCCGACAGCTAGCATCGGAGCTGGGATCCAGATGCAGGAGTGTGGCTCGTGGAGGGGCTTGTAAACACTCCCTCTGCTCTCCCCTGCAGGTGCAAGCCAGCCACCTGCTGTTACTGTAAATAACATGATGTGGTTCACTTAGTCTTGAAATTCACATCCTTTGTAGCTTTCTCTCTGGGGCAGCCATCAGGAGCGGCCATGGACACTGAGTACATGCTTCTGGACTATGACCAAGAAGGTAGATGGAAGGAAAACAGTTTAAAAATGGGATCTTTAATGTGCATTCTTCAGTGGCCAGAAAAATACCTGCCTAGTGAGGAGCTGAAACCCTATCAGCCACGTGAAAATTATGCTTCAGACACCACCGTTGCCCTTGGGTCCACACAGTCAGAACTACAATGGATCAAGGACATGAATCTTGTGCAAATGCAGGGAGTATGAATACCTGCGATTTTAAGATCTCAAGGTGTACGAAAATCATGTGAAGCTTACATCAGCAGAGACCTGCTGTCACTTCCAGAATTTCCCTCATGGCACGTCCACAGCTTCCCTGGTCCTATTCAGAATGAAGACGACAGCTAGCACCTGCTGACCCCTCAATCAGTGATAGGTTCTCCCTTGAAAGGAAGCGTATCCCTTTCATGGGTTACAACTAGATCATAACCTAAGTAATTCTATAGATGTAGAAGGGGTATTTTCATTGGTTCTGCTATCACAGACTTGTCTCCAAAAGAACATGCCACCAGTTACTCCATTTTCAGCCATTTAAAGACATACTTAGCAGGCTTCCTTCTTTAGTGCAGTTTTAGGTTTACAGAAAACTTCACAGAAAGTGGAGTTCCCATATATTCCCTATGCCCTGCACACAGCTGCTCCTGCTGTCAGCATGTTACATTAGTGGATGCACTCATTCTTTTTGACATCCTTCATTCCTCCTCCACTAAAGTTTAACATGCCTGATATTCACGACTCTTGTGGCATTTATGTGCGATTTACATCACTTCTCACGTTTATGTGAGTTTTACAGGCCATGCATGTTGTCTGTTTAAGCGTGGGTTGGGGGTAAGTTTTCTGTTTAAAAATACGATCATTAGTGAGTCTCATGCTGCTGGGTTTTGGTTTGTCAGGTCCTGTTGACCGTTGCTTCAGTTATTGGGATCATTGTACGCAGACTTTCAGTGTTCATTGTATTTCCTGCAAAACTTTCCAAGAACCTGAATGGAAGAGACCCAATCCAGAAGTACCTGCTGCAGGTGGGCCACGCCCATCACTGCTTCTCTCATCAGCGTTATCATCATCGTGACCCTGAACGCCATATAAGAGAAAGTGGCAATCATGATGACTGACTCTGGTAAGCTCCTCCTGCAGCTGAGGTCATTTCTACACCAGTTTTAGAACCAGGTCCAAACAGAGACTGTATCTTGTAGGCACTTCAATTCCAGTACATTAGAGTCTTTAGAAAACTTCAAGTGTAAACGTATTTTCTCTCGCCTATGTGAGAAGTGAATTAGCTCCAGCTTTGCATTACTAAAAGGGAAAAAGGAAGCATTAGAATGTCCAAGCTCTGTGTAAACAGGTCAGTGCTTAATAATAATTTCAATTACATTAGATCATGAACCTTATTGTTGAAAGTAAATAGTCTCTGTATTGCAAATAAATGGAAGAGGGTCATGGATCCAGTGGCAGATTTGCTTGTGCGCTACGGAGAGGACAAGTAATCACAGTTTTATGTGTCCTCCCCCCATGCTGTTCCTGTTAGTGTAGCTCCATTCTCATCAGCTGTGGCTTCTTTAATAAATGTTTCTTCTCTCTGGCTTGTATACCAGCCAGCGGCTTAGCGGCCCAAGTTAAGTGCTTCCGACCCGATGCATGTGGCTGGGTGGTTCTCCCAGTGGTCTGCTCAGTGGTCATCTTCTGAAAACACTAAGACCAATTCAAATTCTGAACTAGGAGGATGACCAGTTTTATGTTCCCCAAATGCTTGTAGCAAGATGCCCCGTGTTTTGTTTGTTTTCTTCAATACTCCTAACTTACTGCCGTTCAGGGAGACAAGAGAATATCATTTAGCAGGATGTTTAAAAGTAGCTTTCTGTCAACTTACACCTGACAGAGGACAGTTCTTGCCCTTTGGATAGTGTTGTGATTATAAATTTTAAGGAACGGCTGACTCTTTTTTTTTTTTTTTTTTTTTTTTGCCTTGTGGGATATTGTGTTCATAGTGGGAGAAACTCTTACAACAGTGTGTAGACTTGGAATTAACATAGTAGCTATGTTAAAGAATTCAAAACAGCTTAAATGAAAACAGTGTGAATTGTGTATATATATACATATTTACTGTGTTAACGCATGTGTCCTTGGCTTTGATGAGCGTCTCAAAGCCGATCACAGTTTTACAGAATTAACTTTTCTTTATTCTAGCTGCAGAGCTCCCAAGGACCAGACTGACTATGAGAACAATCTAGCCATGAAGTTGTTCTTGTTCCAGTTTGTCAACTACTACTCCTCGTGTTTCTACATCACATTCTTTAAGGGCAGATTTGTGACTTATCCTGGAGATCTGGTGTATTGGCTGTGAAAATACAGAAATGAAGACGTCTGAATACAGCTTTGTGTTCTGACAGTCTAACCTGTTTCAGGTTTTCTCTTAGTTGCCCAATGAAGAGTGTCTTTACTCTCTGTTCCTTAGACTTTTTTAGGCATATAATAATGACTTTATTTCATTTTAGAGCTACCTAAAATTGAAATGAGATTTTCTTTCTAATATTCCAGTGTGACCCAGGTGGCTGTCTCCTTGAACTGATGACGCAGCTGACAATAATCATGGGAGGACAGTCCATCTGGAATAACATACAAGAGGTGTTACTTCCGTGAGTACTAAGTCATGTGATCTTGGGGTGAGAACGGCCCACCCTTTCACGTCATTTTCCTGCGTGCCCATCTCTAGAACAGGGGAGACTCTCTGCTTATTAAAGCTCTCCAGATAAGATGATCCAGCCAACAGTGTAAACGTACCTCCTGTTTAATAATTATGCTTAGATACCTTCCTTTTTATGTTTAACTTAAATCCCCAAGTGCTATAGTTTCTGCTTATGAGCCCATCATTAGGGACTGACTGATCAGAGCCCTTTGAGAGGTGGCCCTTTTTAGGGCCCTGAACTAAGTTTTTCCCACAACTTCCCACAACTTTCTCCTCCTTTTACACACACATTTAAAAATGCATAACAGGAATTTGTTGAGTGCCAAGTATGTGCTAGTCACTGTATTAAATGTTCTACATATATGTGTGTGTGTGTGTGTGTGTGTGTGTGTGTGTGTGTACAATTTAATCACCCAAACAATCCTTATTCTTATCTTCCTTTTGCAAATGAAGATCCTGTGGCTTAAAGAGGGTAAATGATTTGCCCAAGCTCTCATTGCCAATAAGAGACCACTGTGGGACTCACATGTAAGACCCTATCTCTCTGAATCCATGTTCTTCTAAGAAAAGAGACTCTTTTGCGGTCATAAGGCACAGGGTTACATAATGTTTTAAGAGACACTTGTCTAAAAGAATAACTACAGAGGTTTTGACTTACTGTTCTCTTCCTAAAAATGAGAAAAGCAGATGTTAGCAAAGGTCACACTGTCCTTTTGATTTTCAAATAAGCCCAATCCCATATCAAAGTGGACAGTCCAGTGTTATCTGTAATTTCGGAACATTTCAAGGGGCTTACAGTATTCGCTTTATGTTGCTGTTTTAACAAGTATCCCCAAACCTCATGGTTGTAGGAAGAAAAAAGGAAAAGTATCCACTAAACAACACAAATTTAACCTTGTAGCGTTCTAGAACACAGAAGCCTGCTGAAGTCAAATTATTGGCAGGGCTGTTTCTGAAGTCCTCAGAGGAACCTGTATCTTTGACTTTTCTGGCTCCCAGAGGCACCTGAGTTTCTTGGCCTGTGACTTATTTTTCTCTCTCTCAAGGTCAGCATGGTTTTGTGTTTCTGACTCTGATCCTGTGGTCACATCTCCTCTCCTCTCTCCCTTCTTCTGTCTCCCTGATCCTCCTTTAACGACCCTGGTGATTACACTGGGCCCACCTCTATAATCCAGCTCGTCTCACTTAGAGTCGACTGGTTAGCAACTTTAACCGCATCTGCAACCATAGGCCCCCTTTGCCAGGGAACCTGACCTCTCATATGTTCCGGGGATTAGGACATAGACATCTTGGGAGGAGAATCATTTTTCTGCCTACCACGCTAACCTTTTTCAGATAATTTCTGGGTTTGAGTTTCTGTTCTCATGAAACTGTTGATCTCTCTTCTGTCTTGCCTTCCATACCAGCATTCTGCTCCTGGCCAACCTAACTGCAGAGCTCACCCCTCTCTGCAGTGTCCCCCAAAGCCACTTACACAAGCAGGCCTTACTGTTGTTTGGAGCAGGGAGGAGAAACTCAAACAACTTGAATTTTGAAATGAAAAAAACCTCCGTAATTTTAAAATCTTCCATGCCACTATAAAAATTTATATTTTTAACATCATTTTTAAATTTTTAAACTATTTTAAACTTTGTTACTTTTTAAACTTTACTTTTTTTCTTATCATCCTACATTGTAGGCTCCAGAAACCTGCTATTCTGCCCACCGCATTCAAGTTCTCTTTCATTGTTTCTCCTCCCTTCCCTAACATTCCTTCTCCCTCCCTTATTACCAAGTTTCTGTCCATTCTTTTTATAGGGCAATTAAATTATTTTTTCTTTCTTTCTGTTTTTGCCAAGTGAACACCTTTGGGTGTCAGTGTGCCCTTCCACATTTCTTCACAAGGCTTCATCTTTAAGCTTCAGTATGGATTACTGGGGTCTGTCTCTAAACAAAGGCATTTCCCTAGTACCCCAGCTCAACACGCACCTCAAAAAAACCAAGATTCTGATCTTTGCTGTGAAATGAATCTTTTTTTTCCCTACTGTGCAGTAGAGATCTCTTACCCTGACCTCACAGTCAGATTTTTTCCAGAGAAGTAAAAGTAGCTCATGTGCAAATAACACTATTTTTCTCTGTGAAAAGAAATAGATCAGATAGAGGAAATACTTAAATCAGATTACTCAAAAGCATTTCCTGAAGGAAATACGTTAATTATTTAACAGTAAATTTTGTTGAATCTGATTTTCAGTGAGCTATTTTTACCAATCAAGGAGAAGGATATATTTCCTAAATTGGTACTGAGCAATTCATGTGAAATGAAACTTGCTCACATGAACTAGTTTAAAGCAAACGATGCATTATTGTATTTGTGGTCTGTTTATGCCTTCGCTTAAGTAAGCACATTGTTGTAGGTTTCAGTGAGCTGAACTTTGCCTCCATGTATTTCTACTCTGGGCTGAAATATTTAGGGAATATGTTTTGAATTATGTTTCCCTTGTTTGAAAAGCAGGAATGCTGAATGGTAGCCAAGTTCGAGCGTGGTTTGCGTTTTCCTCACTGCCTCTTCACTTTGTATAAGGTGCCTGTTTCCTTCTTAATTTTTCATATAAAATCCTAACATACCAGAGATCTATCAATTACTCTTGCTGCACCAATAATATACCCATCCTCAAAAATACATAGGAAGGGAAAAGAAAACTTATAAAGGTAGCGACAATTTTCATGCTATGTAAATATGTCTAAAGGAACATAATGAAATGAATTTCACCAAAATTCACCTGCCTCCACACCCCAAGTTCCATGTGGGTTTCTTGAGTAGGATTCTCGGAGCAAATGAAGAAGGACAGTGATGCCAGTGATCCCGGCTCCCTCTGGGGTCTCCCCAGCACTTGGATCGGCAGCTGGTATAAAGTAGGTCTCAGTCCGAGCCAGCTGAGTGGGTGAGTGACTCACAGGCATCAAGTGCGTGACATCAGTGGATTAACAGCATTCTTTGTAGGACTCAGAGTATAAGCTGAGAGCCCTGTGGCCTTCCGTGCCTCACATACTATTTTGATATTTGGGTCATTTCTGGAAGGTTATTCTGTACTTGACAAAAGACTAGTACAATTCCAGGGTTAAGCAACTTGCCCTAGGGAAATTTTATGATAAAATATTAAGAAAAATAGTTAAATGCAAAAAAGGACATAGCATTATCCTTTGGTGTTTAGAAAATGTATGGCTATAATTTTCTTAATTTATATGTTTTCTACATTTTCCACCATGTGTATGCACTACTATATAATAAGAAAAAGCAAATGTTTAAAAGAGAAAATCTCTCTTATCCAGATGTGATTTGGTTAGAGGATGAGTCAGATACATATAATAAGAGAATCTTAAATACATGTGTCCATAATTCACTCTTTAAATTCAGGAACAGGTAACTCAGGAATGAAATAGATTAAAAGAATCAAAGATATTTGCATTCAAGATTAGCAAGTGGGAGTGTCCTCAACAGAAACGGTGATAATCTATAATGCAGGGATTAGATGTGATAATGAGAGTACAAAGACAACATGAAGTAGAAAATGCCACGTGGCAAGCAGTGAGTAAAAGGCAATTTACCATGATTATGCCAATATGTGTGGTCAATTCCCAAGCAAATGATGGTGTAACCCCTGCTAGATGGAGAAAGCTTCCAGCCTTGGCTGTAGAGGGGGGCTGATTCTGTGTTTGTATTTTTTAAAATGTCTACAGGTGCTTCTCATGTGCAAATTGATATCCCTGCACGAGAACCATATCCCAACAGAAAACCCAAAAGACCGAGGACAATGATGGGTTGCCGACAGCCCAAGCTATTCGGCCACAGAAGCGTGGTTCCACTCAGGAAGACAGGGCAAGCGGCTCAGAGCCTTAGCTAAGGACAAGCCAGTCGGGACTGCTAATACGACCTGATGCCATCGACGGGGGAGGGCAGGTCAGCACAAGAAGGGAGCGCCAGCTGAGTTAACATGGAAGTTTCATCCTGGATCCAAACTGTGTTGGATTTGGGTCCGGAGGGTAAAAGCCCAGCTTCCCTGGGGCATGGACCGGATTCCACAGGAGGCTGAGACACGAAGTATGAGGCAGAGAAAAATTCCCCCAGGAGACTCCCGAGTCTGGGTGCTAGGGAGGGTGATGGACGAGCGCGGTACCAGCGCCACCCGCACCGCAGGGCTCCGAGTGGCTGTGGAGCTGCTCGCTCCCGGCCGGACCTCAGACCTGACTGCAGCGCTCTGGGCTGCGGCCTGGGGAGCGTCTTCAGCAGCAGGCTGTTCCCTTCATTCTCGTAGGTGTTACAGTGACCCCCACCCCTGTGGCCGCGGAGTTCCCAAGCCAAGGGTCTTAGTGACTTCAACCCTATTTCCAGGTGACCAAAGCCGGTTAGCCTGTGCTGCTCAAAAGGAAGATCCCACATGGGGTTTTGATGTGTTAGGGGGGTTGCTGATACCTGGCCTGCTTTGAATCGTTTCATCCTGACAGCAGCCTGGGCAGTGGAAGTTTCATCTCCCAATTTTATTTCAACTTTTTTTGTTGTAAGTATAGTTGGTTTACAATATTGTGTTAATTCTTGGTGTACAGCATAGTGATTCAGTTATACATACATATATATATATTCCTTGTCATATTCTTTTCACTATAGGCTATTAAAAGTTACTGAATGTAATTCCCTGTGCTATACAGTAGGACCTTGCTCTTTGATGCAAAAATTACTAAACAAAGTATTTGCAGACTAAACCTAGCCATGTATATGACAGAGTTGAGTTTATCTCAGAATTCAAATGTGGTTTTGATCTCCAGGATCTCTTTATCAACTTATCATAAGTAAAGAGACTGTGGACCACTTTTCAGACAAATGTTTAAAAATCATAAGATTTAGAGAATAAAGAAGGAAGATAATTATACTGAAAAGCCGATATCAACATATAGAAATGGGCATTTGTGATACAGTCATATCTGAATTATTGGAAGGACGTGTTGAATAAGAGGACCCAGTGGTGGGTCTACTGACCGCAACGTTCTGCCACAGCCGTGAGTGTAAATCATCTTCTGAGATCCTCAACATTTGCATTTTGAATGTACATAAACTTAAATAACCAATAATCCATGAAGTGTGGATTTAGATTCAGGGGTATCTCGAGTCCATATTCCCACCACTTCCCAGAGCTCCCTGCTCTTCCCCTAAAGTTATTGAAAGAAATGGGGAAAGTTTGTGAAGCGAAAGGCGTGTTCCATTGCAAAGAAATTTCGTAGCAAACCTGGGAGCATGGCCAGGGAAAGGTTAACGCTGAGATCAGAGGCAGTGGGAAACCTCGCAGGGGCAGCTCTTTACAAGTCACATCATGTGCTCTGTGTGTGTCCACGTGTGTGTGCATACAGACGTGTGGTCATGTATGATGTATACACCAGCCTTTGTGTGAAGCCGCCTCACTGTCCAAATTTGAAATCCATCCAAACGTGCAGTGCAGTCAGCCGAAGCTCAGCCAGACGCTAAGTTGTCTGTTGTTGCTCTGTCTCTTCTGCTGAGCTCCACGAGTAAGCCACACACCAGCTGTTGCTTTCAGGGACAACAGCTCTATAGGCTTCAGGTCCATGCCATGTTTCACTGCCGACTCCGATTTCATTTCAGGACAAATTGCCATTTGAAAAAGGGGGAAGCATTCAGTTGGCCCACAAGCCTCTGAGTGAGGAAAAACGATAACCTAGAGACAGCTCTGTGGGCCAGCATCCAGGAGGGGGCAGAGCACTGGGCTGCGAGTCGAGGCTGTGTTTCTTTCAAGCTCTGCACTGACTTTGAGGTGGCATGTCACTTCTTTGTCCCTTGATTTGTTCAGCTTATATTAGGGACTTGGACCTGTTTGATCCAACATTAGAGTATCACTTTTCTGCTCGGTGACCCTCCATGGCTCCGCAATTCCTTCAGAGGGAATAATGCCCACATCCTCACTGCAGTCTCTTAGGCTCCACCCCCAAAACCACCACTTATTTCCTATTCACTCTGGCCCACACCAGTCTACATTGCTGTCTGTCCAGCGTGAGGGACCTCCAGGCCTGTGATCACCGTTCCCTCTGCCCCTCCTCTGCCCACCTCTTTGCCTCCGTCTTTGCCTTATTCAAAGGTCACGGCCCCATCCCCACTCCTCCCTCCCACACATACCTCGCCCTCCTTTATTTTCCCCGCAGCACTTATCGCCAGCTCACAGAGCCTGTATTTCTTTCTTTTACTTATTTTCTCTAATGATTTTCAGACTGGAAAGGCCACGGTGGATAATAGCAGAGAAATGGGGGGGGGAAGGCAAATGAGGGAAGGTATCTTCTAAAAGCTAAAATGCCCACCTGAAAAGGAGGTAGGGGATAAAGTAGTAGTCGTAATAATTTTAGTAAACCCAAGGTATGTAGTCAGGACTAGTTTTCAAAATATTTGGGAGTAGGGAGGCAGCAATAAAAAGAAATGTATCCTGAAAACAAGAAATTAAATTCTTGGGAAGATGTTGTGTCCAGCTTGAAATGTCAGTAATTTTTTTATGACCTTGGTCTGATAATATCCTGCCTTATAATTTGATCTGTTTGGCAGCTGGGTCATGAATCTAATGGAGCCACAGTTTCAGGAGCAGAACAGACCACGCCATGATGGGAACGGGACAACCATCTGTATCCCATGGGCAAACTGGGGTTATTTTATGAATACCTTGAAATAAGCAAGTCCTCAGTGGAGATTTCGGTGCTGTCGGTTATACTAGAGTATGTTTTGGGTCTCAGAAGCATCGGTTACGGAGCCAAACAATGACCCAGCATACCGATACGGAGCCCGCTTTTCTCCATTAGATGCAATTATGCAGTCAGGCTTTCAAACAGGGTGCCTGTGTGTATCTTTGTCAATATTTATGATGTACAAAGCTGAAGATTTACTGCCAAGGAATGAAATGGAATACTCATTCAG
>NC_045731.1:22236468-22252660 GCF_009834535.1 Camelus ferus
GTTCTAGGTCCCCCATTTTACACGTGGCACACGGGTAACCTTTTTATCAGTAATCAGGCAAACTAAGAATGGTCAGAACCAGCATTTGAATTGATCCTGTGTCCAGATTATTTCTATTCTCACTCAGTATTACTGAAAATCTAGTAAAGTCAGAACAAACACTGCTGGGAAGTGGGTGCTTGAAACATGTTCGTCATCTTCGCCATTGGGGAGTGTTGAGTTCACTTTCCTCACAGCCCGTCCGAGGCTCCCTGCGTCTCCGGCTGCCCCTGCTGGGGTCTGCAGGGCTCCGGGCAGCTTCTCCTTGATCTCTACCCCAAGACTCTCTGCTCTCTACAGGTTGATTCTCAACACTGACTGCTCAGTAGAGCTAATGTCTAAAAACAAAAAAAAAGTGGGGAGGGTACAGCTCAGTGGTAGAGCAACTGCTTGGCATGCAAGAGGTCCTGGGTTCAACTCCCAGCACCTCCATTAAAATAAATAAAGCTAACAATCCCCCCAAAAGGAAAGTATTTAAAAAATAATAAACAGTACAAAGTCCCCACTCCAGGCTGGGGCACACAATTTTTTAAACGCTCCCAGATGCTTCCCATGTGCAGGACGGTGAGGTCTACCCCTCTACACCTCTTCTCGTGAGCTTGTCCACTCACACCCATTAGCCTCTTGAAACAGGAAAACTACTTGGCTCAGCCAAGAACTTTCTCCCGATTTCTAGACTTTTATTTGCCTACTGGATATCTCTCCTGAAGCCTACAGGCACCCAGCCAGAACTGAATCAGTTGTCTCCTCTCACGACTTGCCCCTCTTCCTGCCCTTCTTATTTCAGGGAACGGTACTATAATTTAGGACACTGCCAAAGCCAGAAAGCTGGCCTGCATCTTTGGCCTCTTCCTGCCCTTCCATCACACCTGTGGCCAATCCTTCCACCGGCTGAAATGTTTTCTTCTCTCTCCTCCTGGCGGGGCCTCAGAAGGACTTCACATGAAACTGCCAATAGGTCTCCCTGCCTCTATCTTGTCTCTTTCTAGATCACTTTGCATGTCTCCTCTAACTTGGAGGCACACAGAGTCCTGTGTGATCTCTCCACCTGGCTGCCTCACCTGCCTCCCACATCCTGTGCTCACTCCTAGACTTTGCAGTTCCTGGAAGGGACCTGGCTCTCTTTGGCCTCCCTCTTTTGCATGTGCAGCTCCCCAGGGAGAAATGGCCTTAACATTATACCTTCACCTGATCACTTCTAGGGCGTCTGAGATCTCACCACAGTGGTTCCCTCCTCTGGGAGAGCCTAGGCTAAAGTTCCTGCTCTCTGCCCCGAGCACCCTCTGCTGACTGTTATCCAAGCCCTCTTAACACACCTCCTCAGCCATCATTTCACGATGAGTCCTGTGCACCTAGGAGCTCCCGGAAGCAGGGACTGTGTCTTTTTTCTCTTTATTCTCAGAGCATGGTAGAGACTCATGTATAATGGTGGAGGGAACAGTGGTTATTCTGGAATTTCTCTAGAGTTGGGGCCTTGGGGTAACATTCTGGTTGGAAGAAGGGCTTAGGGGATTTACCCTGAAGCCACATTTTCAATTAACATTTCATGTTGTGTTTGTCTACAACTTGAAGTTACGAGTCTTAAAACAGAATGACAATTTCTAAAAAGTACTTTATCGAAGATTGAGGAAAATGGCAGTTTTCCATATTTAAGAATATTATTTTAATTTTGTGTGACTGGGGTGGTGGAAAATAGAAGTGCAGGGGCTACTAAAGCATTCTCATCCCCTTCCCCACCGTCAGGTCCTTCTGACAGAAGAGACAGAGGGATGTGAGGAGAAGGCTTGGAGGGTGGATCGTGCACTGATTTTAAATTATGACAGTTACTTGTGATTCTTTCTAATTTTCTTTTTAAATGGAGGTATTGGGGCTTGAACCCAGGACCTTGTACATGTAAAGCACGTGCTCTACCACTGAGCTATACCCACCCATCCCCCTGATATTTGTGTTTTTAGTGGGCATAATGTGCTGGTAGCAGGTACTTTAGCATCAGACACAGTCACCTGCCCCTGACCATCACGTTAATACCTTTCCCCTGAGCTAGAGAGCTAGTTAGTCTGTTTTCCAAAGTTCAATAAATTATCTACATTTTCTTTTTTCTTTAAAAAAAGGCATTAACTCATGTTTCTCATTAGTATCGCCTATAAATAAAATGTGATTTTATTAACCGTTTACCAAAATGTTAATGGTAATAAATATTAAGTACAGATTTCTGAAGCATCAGTCATCACTGAAGATCCACGTTCTGCTGTTCTCACTCTCTTAGCCACCTTACTTCTGGAGATCTGGAAGCGGCGCCAGGCAGAACTTGAGTACAAACGGGACACGGTTGAGCAGGAAGAACAAGTGCGGCCAGAATAGGAGGCGCGGTGTCCCCACGTGGAGATAGATGAGATTACCCAGGAAAAGCGGTCGCTGTTTAGATGCACTTTAGTCTGTTTACTTCTGGGCTTGTCAGCCTTGGCTGCATGTTGGAATCACCAGGGGACCTCAAAAAATGTTGGTGCCAGGATTCCATCACTGCAAGCTCTGATGGTACTTAGTGGCCTGGGGTGCATTCTGGCATAGGGAAGTTTTTAAAGCTCCTCTGGTTATTCTAATGTGCAGCCAAGCTGAAGGAGCACTGCCCGGAATGGTGGACACAGAAGAGAACTGTGGTCCTTCCTTCATACTAACAGTAAAAAGGGGGGAAAAAAAAGGACTGCTATAAGTGTATAAGAAAAGGGGCATTGATTTGTATCCATTCATAACACCAATAAATAAATGCAAAATATAAATTAGCCGCAATTACATAGATGTAGAAGGTAAGACACATTGATTTTTATAGTTGACTCCCATTTTTTCACATGTGCCGTAATTATTGCGGCTCCTTTTCATCGTAGACTAGGTGCGCCTTTGTCTTGAACTAAGTCCAGGTCACTGCTCTCCCTTCCGTTTGGGATGTGCACAAAGCAACGTGGCTCTCACCCTGAAGTCAGAGAAAGGGCAGAAGAAGCAGGGAAACTTTTGTTGAGGAGCCATCACTGTTTGAGCAGTGTTTGAGCTAGGCATTGTATATAATTGGAAATGAAAATTTATTGCTGCCACTCATGCTGCAAAATTAAAAATATAAAACTATATATCTTTGTATGAACATTCCAGATCTATGTAAAGATGATTTTTGAGACATCTGTATTATTGCTTCTTTCCATCAGCTGAGATAATTTAGAGCTGATGGTACTTGCAGTCAGCAGCAGCAGGACAGTAGGTTGTGAGCATGAATAACACTTGGAAAGAAAATGCTTTTACTAGGAACATCTGAAAATGTCTCCAACTAAAGATTTAATAAATTGAATCACAGATCTACAGAATGTTGGCACTGAAAATGTCTGGAGGGAGCAGGTCAAACTCCTCTTTTTATAAATGGAAAAAAATGAGGTTCAGCTAAAAATAGAAAGGGACATTTGTCTTTTACAATGTAATAAGCTTCTAATAATCCCCATTATGAATAGTTCCCATTGTTTACAACTGAAGATGGTGTCAAAGAATATGTTGGTGAAAGACTGTACATCCAGAGATGAAAGCTGAAACTTAGACAAAATTAGATGTGCGTAATGTTTTTGAGTTCTGAAAAACAAAAATGTATCATATAGGCAGAATACAAAAAAATACTGAAGAAAAGATTTTTGGACATTTAAACTGAAAATTGTAAATTTAAAATTGCCAATTAATAAGTTTAAATTTTCACTGGAACATGCTAGTTGAAAAATTGAAGATGAAGACTCATTTCACTTTATCGTACTTCGTTATTTAAAAAATTGTTTAATTTTTTTTTTTGTTATTTATTTGAATTGTTTACTTTAATTGCGAATGCATGCTCCATTGTTTAGAGAGGCCAGCGTTGTGGTAGTGAGACCTTGGGAATGAAGTGGCCTAAATACATATTTGAACACAGAAGCTTGCTTCCTGAGTGATCTTGGACAACTTAACTTCTCTGTGCCATAGTTTCCTATAAAATAAGAATAGGAGAGTTGCTTCCTCATGACTGCGGTAAGGACAGGTCTAATTAATGTACAAAATCTACTTGGAAAACGTCCTGGCACAGAGGGAGGGCCATGTACTAAGTTACAGCTTTTATTATACTCTATCTGCTTTTATAATCCAGGTAAATCTTGAGTCTTACTGATTTCATCTCTAAAAAAGAAATCTAAATATAAACTCTAAAATGGAAACTCTAAAACTTCATAGTTGTAGCTAATTAACACGTAAAGCTCAACCAAGAAACACACAGTGGAGACCAGTTATCTGCAGACACCTTTGAAACTTCCTGTCCTGCATGGAGTCTAAGCTGTCACTACCGTCACTTCTGAAATCAAAGGCAAGCTAAGGAATAGAGGTTTAAAGCTTGGCCTCATCAGGTACCCAGACCCCTAAATTCAGACCATGGCAGGGAAAGAGTTTACTTTTCACATGTGCATTTTGAAAATATTGTATTAAAATGAACACTGTATGTATTTTGTTGTGTGTTTTACATCGATAACAGAAAAGAAAAAAAAAGGGGAAAAAAAAAAAAACCCATGCAGTTACAAATAAGGAGGCTACGTCTGAAAATTATTATTATTTTTTAAAATTATGTTTACGATTTAGTGGCCAGTTAGGAGAAAAATCATTTCATTGGTGTAATCCCTTGATTGACTAAACTTGTTTTTTTAATTAGGAAGAAGAGCGTGTTCCATTTACCACCTGGGGAAAGTGTATACATATAACTCTTTGTGCAAGTGCTTTTTTCTGGGTAAGAACCTGCCACAGACTTTTTAAAATCTAATGTGAAGTGCTGAGAAAACTGAAAATCAAGCTTGGAAATATGTAGTCTCATAGAGAACACTTTTTCCAGAGAACATCTGAGCCAAAGCAGGCCGCCACTCTGGAGGTTCCACAGTCTCTTTTGCTCACAGTGCTTCCCCCAGTTCTTTTCACCTCATTTGTTAAAGTCAGATAAGTGGTTTAGGATTCTCCAGGGTCTGATTAAGAGACCAGATGGAGGCATTAAAAATTCTAAAATTTTCCAAGATTAACAACCAAGGTAAAATGTCTAAGAATAGCCTAACTAAAGGATAGTAGGAACTATCAAAAAAAAAAAACAAACTACGGAAAGATATAAAAGATGCTTTAATCACATGATTCTAGATTAAAATATCATATCTCCAAAATATCAGAAGCTATAAAATTGATTTGGGATTTATTGTGAATAAAATCATATTAGAAGTATAATAATTATTAAGATAATGAGAGTTTTACTAGCTCAAGAATAGCCAGATTAGAAAATAGGACAGGAAGTCCAGATATGGGCTCTGATATCAATAATAATTTAATATAAGAGATGGAAGACATTACAAATTAGGGAGATACAGGATATTCAGTAAATGGAACACTTGTTAGCTAATTGGGAGGAAAAGAACACATTGAAATCATACAGTGAACTATATATTCTGTTACATTCCAGAAACATTTAAAAACTAACACAATTAGAAAAAAACTACAAATAAATATGGATGATTATACAACCTCTAGATGAACAGTAAGTTTCAGAGGAAGATATATAAAGATTTCCATGCATCAGAAGCATCCTTATTTTAAACAAAACAACAGAGGATGTTATTTGTTTACAAATCTGACAAGGGGCTAATTCCTTCAATACATACAGAGTTCAGATCACTTCAAAGGTAACATCAAAAAATCTAAGGAGCATAGGAGGCAGAGATGAACACACATTCACAAAGGAAAAAATAGATGTCACACTCCAATGGTAATTCATTCAGTGCACATCAGAATGAAATAGTTTTCCACCTCTCAAGGGACACACATCTCTTTATGAGGATGAAGCGCCAGTAATCACCAATCCCATGTCTAGGTTACTGGATATTTTTTGTGAAGTATGGTTGATTAACAATGCTGTGTTAATTTCTGGTGTACTCCTCAAGCCTTCTTAGAAAGCAGTCTGGCAGTTCATATCAAGAGCTAAAAATATTCATATGCTTTAATCCAATAATTCAGTTTTGAAACACTTTTAATCAGGAAGTATTTCAAAATGGCAGGGAAAAGTCAGTATGGATGCAACTCACAGACATACTTTTGTATGTATATATATATAAAATCTCAGCCAAAATATTCTTCCAAACCTTCACATAGTAGAATATTATGCAGCCATGAAAAAGTGTGTCCATGAAAATATTTTATGACATGTCAAAGTGTTATGCTTATGATAGGCTTGAGAATAAAATTAATATATAAAATGATTTGTAATATACAAACAGTGCACCGTTCTGATGGAATTATGTCTATAGGTAGAAGCATTTTTCTTATTTTATTTTTTATTCATTCTCAGAGTTGGAGTCTTTTGATTGTAGGTGACAAAATCAATCTCCAATGTGTTTAAACAACAACCAAAAAATGGGGATGCATGGGATTTATTGGTTCCTGTAAATGAAATCCTCAGGTCTGAGGTCTGGCTTCAGTCAAGGAGAGATACTGTAGCCCAGATGATATCAAGGGCTGCTTTTGTCCTGTCTTCATTCTGTGCCCAAGGATGTCTCAGCAGTCTGCTTCTAGGCACTCAGCATCTCAGATCACACATCCATCCAAACAAAGGGAGGTCTCTTTTGGCAGCTTCCTCTCTTGATAGAGGAAGCTTATCATTCACATAGGCAACAGCATGTATCTTCTCACATAATAGTGGCTCTTCCTGGGTTACTTGCCAATTCTCAAATCATGTGCGAAGCCAATAGAATGAGGGGTATTATTTGTCTTAAACCAACTGAGATCTACCTCTGGTGCTTCGGAAAGAGTGGGTCAATCGAGCTTAAATCAAAGGACTAAAAACAGAAGGGAGGTTATTTACCCTAAAGCAAATTCTGGGTCCTCTTCTAAGACTTTTGACAGATCCAGGACAGCAGTTCTGTCCACTACTGACTACATTCATATTTTCTTTAATGAGCAAATATTAAAGTTATGATCAGAAAACATGATAAATAAGAAGAAACTTGAAGAAGGAGAATGGAAAGCTTTCCTGTTTCTTAAGAAATATTGAACGCAGTAAGTGCTTGGAAGAAAAATAGAAATGTGTCAAGTTTGTAAAAGTTCTGAAATGAATTAGAATTGATTTCACAGACCATGTAGGAGGCAGTGCTATACAGTTAGTGTGTCTTTGGGCTCTTTGAGTATTTCAGTTCTTTCACTTAATAGTTGCTTCATTTGGGGCAAATTGCATCATCTCCACGTGGCTCTACTTCCTAATCTGTAAAAGAGATATAATATTACGTTCCCCACAGGGTTGTGAGGATTTAGAAAAATAGATATGTACTGAAGCAATAGTAAGCATTTAAAGAATCTTAACTATAATGTTTTCTTAATACATAATTAAAAAATTATTATGCAGACTTATTTAAAACGCATAATATTTAAATGGCCTATATGTGCTGTACAAGAAAGGAAGGCTTAATATACTTTCTAGAATATAATTTTCTCAGCCTCAACTAATTTTCACATTTAATTACACACACACCAAAAAGTTATTCCTTTCACAAGCATGAAGCCTTAACTGTGAAGAAAAGGATGATGAAAGAGAATAGAGGAGGAAATAAAATGCATTCTCTACAAACTGATGGCTTAAAAACTAAGAAAAACAACTTTTTAAGAACTTGGTCACCATATTCATAGCTAAAACTTAGGTAGAGTTTTTCACATGCCTGTGGTTAATGTCCCAAAAGTTTTCACAATTAGTAAATCATTGACTCATCACAATGGTCCTATAAATTGCTATTATTATACTCCCATTATATGGGTGAGGAGATGGAAGCCCCTAGAGGTTAAGAAATTTGCACAAGGCCCGACAGCTAGCATCGGAGCTGGGATCCAGATGCAGGAGTGTGGCTCGTGGAGGGGCTTGTAAACACTCCCTCTGCTCTCCCCTGCAGGTGCAAGCCAGCCACCTGCTGTTACTGTAAATAACATGATGTGGTTCACTTAGTCTTGAAATTCACATCCTTTGTAGCTTTCTCTCTGGGGCAGCCATCAGGAGCGGCCATGGACACTGAGTACATGCTTCTGGACTATGACCAAGAAGGTAGATGGAAGGAAAACAGTTTAAAAATGGGATCTTTAATGTGCATTCTTCAGTGGCCAGAAAAATACCTGCCTAGTGAGGAGCTGAAACCCTATCAGCCACGTGAAAATTATGCTTCAGACACCACCGTTGCCCTTGGGTCCACACAGTCAGAACTACAATGGATCAAGGACATGAATCTTGTGCAAATGCAGGGAGTATGAATACCTGCGATTTTAAGATCTCAAGGTGTACGAAAATCATGTGAAGCTTACATCAGCAGAGACCTGCTGTCACTTCCAGAATTTCCCTCATGGCACGTCCACAGCTTCCCTGGTCCTATTCAGAATGAAGACGACAGCTAGCACCTGCTGACCCCTCAATCAGTGATAGGTTCTCCCTTGAAAGGAAGCGTATCCCTTTCATGGGTTACAACTAGATCATAACCTAAGTAATTCTATAGATGTAGAAGGGGTATTTTCATTGGTTCTGCTATCACAGACTTGTCTCCAAAAGAACATGCCACCAGTTACTCCATTTTCAGCCATTTAAAGACATACTTAGCAGGCTTCCTTCTTTAGTGCAGTTTTAGGTTTACAGAAAACTTCACAGAAAGTGGAGTTCCCATATATTCCCTATGACCTGCACACAGCTGCTCCTGCTGTCAGCATGTTACATTAGTGGATGCACTCATTCTTTTTGACATCCTTCATTCCTCCTCCACTAAAGTTTAACATGCCTGATATTCACGACTCTTGTGGCATTTATGTGCGATTTACATCACTTCTCGCGTTTATGTGAGTTTTACAGGCCATGCATGTTGTCTGTTTAAGCGTGGGTTGGGGGTAAGTTTTCTGTTTAAAAATACGATCATTAGTGAGTCTCATGCTGCGGGGTTTTGGTTTGTCAGGTCCTGTTGACCGTTGCTTCAGTTATTGGGATCATTGTACGCAGACTTTCAGTGTTCATTGTATTTCCTGCAAAACTTTCCAAGAACCTGAATGGAAGAGACCCAATCCAGAAGTACCTGACTGCAGGTGGGCCACGCCCATCACTGCTTCTCTCATCAGCGTTATCATCATCGTGACCCTGAACGCCATATAAGAGAAAGTGGCAATCATGATGACTGACTCTGGTAAACTCCTCCTGCAGCTGAGGTCATTTCTACACCAGTTTTAGAACCAGGTCCAAACAGAGACTGTATCTTGTAGGCACTTCAATTCCAGTACATTAGAGTCTTTAGAAAACTTCAAGTGTAAACGTATTTTCTCTCGCCTATGTGAGAAGTGAATTAGCTCCAGCTTTGCATTACTAAAAGGGAAAAAGGAAGCATTAGAATGTCCAAGCTCTGTGTAAACAGGTCAGTGCTTAATAATAATTTCAATTACATTAGATCATGAACCTTATTGTTGAAAGTAAATAGTCTCTGTATTGCAAATAAATGGAAGAGGGTCATGGATCCAGTGGCAGATTTGCTTGTGCGCTACGGAGAGGACAAGTAATCACAGTTTTATGTGTCCTCCCCCCATGCTGTTCCTGTTAGTGTAGCTCCATTCTCATCAGCTGTGGCTTCTTTAATAAATGTTTCTTCTCTCTGGCTTGTATACCAGCCAGGGCTTAGCGGCCCAAGTTAAGTGCTTCCGACCCGATGCATGTGGCTGGGTGGTTCTCCCAGTGGTCTGCTCAGTGGTCATCTTCTGAAAACACTAAGACCAATTCAAATTCTGAACTAGGAGGATGACCAGTTTTATGTTCCCCAAATGCTTGTAGCAAGATGCCCCGTGTTTTGTTTGTTTTCTTCAATACTCCTAACTTACTGCCGTTCAGGGAGACAAGAGAATATCATTTAGCAGGATGTTTAAAAGTAGCTTTCTGTCAACTTACACCTGACAGAGGACAGTTCTTGCCCTTTGGATAGTGTTGTGATTATAAATTTTAAGGAACGGCTGACTCTTTTTTTTTTTTTTTTTTTTTTGCCTTGTGGGATATTGTGTTCATAGTGGGAGAAACTCTTACAACAGTGTGTAGACTTGGAATTAACATAGTAGCTATGTTAAAGAATTCAAAACAGCTTAAATGAAAACAGTGTGAATTGTGTATATATATACATATTTACTGTGTTAACTCATGTGTCCTTGGCTTTGATGAGCGTCTCAAAGCCGTTCACAGTTTTACAGAATTAACTTTTCTTTATTCTAGCTGCAGAGCTCCCAAGGACCAGACTGACTATGAGAACAATCTAGCCATGAAGTTGTTCTTGTTCCAGTTTGTCAACTACTACTCCTCGTGTTTCTACATCACATTCTTTAAGGGCAGATTTGTGACTTATCCTGGAGATCTGGTGTATTGGCTGTGAAAATACAGAAATGAAGACGTCTGAATACAGCTTTGTGTTCTGACAGTCTAACCTGTTTCAGGTTTTCTCTTAGTTGCCCAATGAAGAGTGTCTTTACTCTCTGTTCCTTAGACTTTTTAGGCATATAATAATGACTTTATTTCATTTTAGAGCTACCTAAAATTGAAATGAGATTTTCTTTCTAATATTCCAGTGTGACCCAGGTGGCTGTCTCCTTGAACTGATGACGCAGCTGACAATAATCATGGGAGGACAGTCCATCTGGAATAACATACAAGAGGTGTTACTTCCGTGAGTACTAAGTCATGTGATCTTGGGGTGAGAACGGCCCACCCATTCACGTCATTTTCCTGCGTGCCCATCTCTAGAACAGGGGAGACTCTCTGCTTATTAAAGCTCTCCAGATAAGATGATCCAGCCAACAGTGTAAACGTACCTGCTGTTTAATAATTATGCTTAGATACCTTCCTTTTTATGTTTAACTTAAATCCCCAAGTGCTATAGTTTCTGCTTATGAGCCCATCATTAGGGACTGACTGATCAGAGCCCTTTGAGGGGTGGCCCTTTTTAGGGCCCTGAACTAAGTTTTTCCCACAACTTCCCACAACTTTCTCCTCCTTTTACACACACATTTAAAAATGCATAACAGGAATTTGTTGAGTGCCAAGTATGTGCTAGTCACTGTATTAAATGTTCTACATATAAGTGTGTGTGTGTGTGTGTGTGTACAATTTAATCACCCAAACAATCCTTATTCTTATCTTCCTTTTGCAAATGAAGATCCTGTGGCTTAAAGAGGGTAAATGATTTGCCCAAGCTCTCATTGCCAATAAGAGACCACTGTGGGACACACATGTAAGACCCTATCTCCCTGAATCCATGTTTTTCTAAGAACAGAGACTCTCTTGGGGTCCTAAGGCACAGGGTTACATAATGTTTTAAGAGACACTTGTCTAAAAGAATAACTACAGAGGTTTTGACTTACTGTTCTCTTCCTAAAAATGAGAAAAGCAGATGTTAGCAAAGGTCACACTGTCCTTTTGATTTTCAAATAAGCCCAATCCCATATCAAAGTGGACAGTCCAGTGTTATCTGTAATTTTGGAACATTTCAAGGGGCTTACAGTATTCGCTTTATGTTGCTGTTGTAACAAGTATCCCCAAACCTCATGGTTGTAGGAAGAAAAAAGGAAAAGTATCCACTAAACAACACAAATTTAACCTTGTAGTGTTCTAGAACACAGAAGCCTGCTGAAGTCAAATTATTGGCAGGGCTGTTTCTGAAGTCCTCAGAGGAACCTGTATCTTTGACTTTTCTGGCTCACAGAGGCACCTGAGTTTCTTGGCCTGTGATTATTTTTCTCTCTCTCAAGGTCAGCATGGTTTTGTGTTTCTCACTCTGATCCTGTGGTCACATCTCCTCTCCTCTCTCCCTTCTTCTGTCTCCCTGATCCTCCTTTAACGACCCTGGTGATTACACTGGGCCCACCTCTATAATCCAGCTCGTCTCACTTAGAGTCGACTGGTTAGCAACTTTAACCGCATCTGCAACCATAGGCCCCCTTTGCCAGGGAACCTGACCTCTCATATGTTCCGGGGATTAGGACATAGACATCTTGGGAGGAGAATCATTTTTCTGCCTACCACACTAACCTTTTTCAGATAATTTCTGGGTTTGAGTTTCTGTTCTCATGAAACTGTTGATCTCTCTTCTGTCTTGCCTTCCATACCAGCATTCTGCTCCTGGCCAACCTAACTGCAGAGCTCACCCCTCTCTGCGGTGTCCCCCAAAGCCACTTACACAAGCAGGCCTTACTGTTGTTTGGAGGCAGGGAGGAGAAACTCAAACAACTTGAATTTGAAATGAAAAAAACTCCGTAATTTTAAAATCTTCCATGCCACTATAAAAATTTATATTTTTAACATCATTTTAAATTTTTAAACTATTTTAAACTTTGTTACTTTTTAAACTTTACTTTTTTTCTTATCATCCTACATTGTAGGCTCCAGAAACTTGCTATTTCTGCCCACCGCATTCAAGTTCTCTTTCATTGTTTCTCCTCCCTTCCCTACATTCCTTCTCCCTCCCTTATTACCAAGTTTCTGTCCATTCTTTTTATAGGGCAATTAAATTATTTTTCTTTCTTCTGTTTTTGCCAAGTGAACACCTTTGGGTGTCAGTGTGCCCTTCCACATTTCTTCACAAAGGCTTCATCTTTAAGCTTCAGTATGGATTACTGGGGTCTGTCTCTAAACAAAGGCATTTCCCTAGTACCCCAGCTCAACACGCACCTCAAAAAAACCAAGATTCTGATCTTTGCTGTGAAATGAATCTTTTTTTTCCCTACTGTGCAGTAGAGATCTCTTACCCTGACCTCACAGTCAGATTTTTTCCAGAGAAGTAAAAGTAGCTCATGTGCAAATAACACTATTTTTCTCTGTGAAAAGAAATAGATCAGATAGAGGAAATACTTAAATCAGATTACTCAAAAGCATTTCCTGAAGGAAATACGTTAATTATTTAACAGTAAATTTTGTTGAATCTGATTTTCAGTGAGCTATTTTTACCAATCAAGGAGAAGGATATATTTCCTAAATTGGTACTGAGCAATTCATGTGAAATGAACCTTGCTCACATGAACTAGTTTAAATTAAACGATGCATTATTGTATCTGTGGTCTGTTTATGCCTTCGCTTAAGTAAGCACATTGTTGTAGGTTTCAGTGAGCTGAACTTTGCCTCCATGTATTTCTACTCTGGGCTGAAATATTTAGGGAATATGTTTTGAATTATGTTTCCCTTGTTTGAAAAGCAGGAATGCTGAATGGTAGCCAAGTTCGAGCGTGGTTTGCGTTTTCCTCACTGCCTCTTCACTTTGTATAATGTGCCTGTTTCCTTCTTAATTTTTCATATAAAATCCTAACATACCATAGATCTATCAATTATTCTTGCTGCACCAATAATATACCCATCCTCAAAAATACATAGGAAGGGAAAAGAAAACTTATAAAGGTAGCGACAATTTTCATGCTATGTAAATATGTCTAAAGGAACATAATGAAATGAATTTCACCAAAATTCACCTGCCTCCACACCCCAAGTTCCATGTGGGTTTCTTGAGTAGGATTCTCGGAGCAAATGAAGAAGGACAGTGATGCCGTGATCCCGGCTCCCTCTGGGGTCTCCCCAGCACTTGGATCGGCAGCTGGTATAAAGTAGGTCTCAGTCCGAGCCAGCTGAGTGGGTGAGTGACTCACAGGCATCAAGTGCGTGACATCAGTGGATTAACAGCATTCTTTGTAGGACTCAGAGAATAAGCTGAGAGCCCTGTGGCCTTCCGTGCCTCACATACTATTTTGATATTTGGGTCATTTCTGGAAGGTTATTCTGTACTTGACAAAAGACTAGTACAATTCCAGGGTTAAGCAACTTGCCCCTAGGGAAAATTTTATGATAAAAATTAAGAAAAATAGTTTAAATGCAAAAAAGGACACATAGCATTATCCTTGGTGTTTAGAAAATGTATGGCTATAATAATTTCTTAATTTATATGTTTTCTACATTTTCCACCATGTGTATGCACTACTATATATAAGAAAAAGCAAATGTTTAAAAGAGAAAATCTCTCTATCCAGATGTGATTTGGTTAGGGATGAGTCAGATACATATAATAAGAGAATCTTAAATACATGTGTCCATAATTCACTCTTTAAAATTCAGGAAGGAACAGGTAACTCAGGAATGAAATAGATTAAGAAGAATCAAAGATATTTGCATTCAAAGATTAGCAAGTGGGAGTGTCCTCAACAGAAACGGGTGATAATCTATAATGCAGGGATTAGATGTGGATAATGAGAGTACAAAGACAACATGAAGTAGAAATGCCACGTGGCAAGCAGTGAGAAAAGGCAATTACCATGATTAGCAATATGTGGGTCAATTCCCAAGCAAATGATGGTGTAACCCCTGCTAGATGGAGAAAGCTTCCAGCTTGGCGGTACGGGGGGCTGATCTGTGTTGTATTTTTAAAATGTCTACAGGTGCTTCTCATGTGCAAATTGATATCCCTGCACGAGAACCATATCCAACAGAAAACCCAAAAGACCGAGGACAATGATGGGTTTGCCGACAGCCCAAGCTATTCGGCCACAGAAGCGTGGTTTCCACTCAGGAAGACAGGGCAAGCGGCTCAGAGCCTTAGCTAAGGACAAGCCAGTCGGGACTGCTAATACGCCTGATGCCATCGACGGGGGAGGGCAGTTCAGCACAAGAAGGGAGCGCCAGCTGAGTTAACATGGAAGTTTCATCTGGATCCAAAACTGTGTGGATTTGGGTCGGAGGGTTAAAAGCCCAGCTTCACTGGGGCATGGACGGATTCCACAGGAGGCTGAGACACGAAGTATGAGGCAGAGAAAAATTCCCCCAGGAGGACTCCGAGTCTGGGTGCTAGGGAGGGTGATGGACGAGCGCGGTACCAGCGCCACCCGCACCGCAGGGCCAGAGTGGCTGTTGGAGCTGCTCGCTCCGGCCGGACCTCAGACCTGACTGCAGCGTCTGCGGCTGGGCCTGGGGAGCGTCTCAGCAGCAGGCTGTTCCCTTCCATTCTCGTAGGTGTTACGTGACCCCCACCCCTGTGGCCGCGGAGGTTCCAAGCCAAGGGACTTAGTGACTTCAACCTATTTCCAGGTGACCAAAGCCGGTTAGCCTGTGCTGCTCAAAAGGAAAGATCCCACATGGGGTTTTGATGTGTTAGGGGGGGTTGCTGATACTGGCCTGCTTGGAATCGTTTCATCCTGACAGCAGCCTGGGCAGTGGAGTTCATCTCCCAATTTTATTTCACTTTTTTGTTGTAAGTATAGTTGGTTTACAATATTGTGTTAATTCTTGGTGTACAGCATAGTGATTCAGTTATTACATACTATTATATATGCCTTGTCATATTCTTTTTCACATAGGCTATTAAAAGTTACTGAATGTAATTCCCTGTGCTATACGTAGGACCTTATCTCTTGATGCAAAAATTAATAAACAAATAATTTGCAGACTACACCTAGCCATGTATATGACAGAGTTGCGTTTATCTCAGAATTCAAATGTGGTTTTGATCTCCAGGATCGCTTTATCAAACTATCATAAGGTAAAGAGACTGTGGACCACTTTTCAGACAAATGTTTAAAAATCATAAGATTTCGAGAAATAAAGAAGGAAGATAATTATACTGAAAAAGCCGATATCAACATATAGAAAGGGGCATTTGTGATACAGTCATATCGAATTATTGGAAGGATGGGTTTGAATAAGAGGACCCAGTGGTGGGTACTGACCGCAAGTCTGCCACAGCCGTGAGTGTAAATCATTCTGAGATCCAAACATTTGCATTTGAATGTACTAAACTTAAATAACCAATAACCATGAAGTGTGGATTTAGATTCAGGGGTATCTCGAGTCCATATTCCCACCACTTCCCAGAGCTCCCTGCTCTTCCCCTAAAGTATTGAAAGAAGAAATGGGGAAAGTTTGTGAAGCGAAAGGCGTGTTCCATTGCAAAGAAATTTCGTAGCAAACCTGGGAGCATGGCCAGGAAAGGTTAACGCTGAGATCAGAGGCAGGGGAAACCTCGCAGGGGAGCTCTTTACAAGTCCATCATGTGCTATGTGTGGTCCAGTGTGGTGCATACAGACGTGTGGTCATGTATGATGTATACACCAGCCTTTGTGT